>NW_019154096.1:54762903-54804424 GCF_002288905.1 Enhydra lutris kenyoni | reverse complement strand
GATGGCTCAACCTAGTGCTTTCTTGGCTGCTGCTGCCACCTAGTGGCCATCTGCTCTATGTCCCCAGCTAAGATGGAACTAGGAAGGAGGGACAGTGCTGCTTAACTCCCCACCATCTTGCCCCTCTCTCTTCCCAGTTTGTCAGGAAAACAGTTTACTGTGTGATTTCCTGGCCACCCAGAATGGGCAGTCCATAGACTTGTCCTTGCCTCTCTTCCTGGCGGTGACCAACATAATCTGCTTGATCTGCTTCAACTCCTCCTACAAGGATGGAGATCCCGCTCTGAGGATCATAAAGAATTACAACGACGGCATCTTGGATTCTTTGGGAGTGGATAATATGGTAGACATATTCCCTGGGTTGAAGGTGAGGATGAGGCCAGGCCCCACCTTCAGATTCCAGCAATCCTGTCCCCAGTTCTTCTTCCTGCCTGGCTCCAGAACCCCTTTTTTCCCCAACCACCTCAGTCACAGTGACCTCTGTTCACCTCCTCTCTTTTTAAAACCTTGCCACTTCTCTACAAAAATAGGTCTAGCTTTTAACCATGCATTTGTAATACTCATGATAATGGCTCTCCTTTATTTACCAATTGCCATACGACAACTATTAAGCACTCCACACGCATTAATCATGTCGTTCCCCTTAAAGGTGGGTTTTATTATCCCCAAATGAGAGTACAGGCTGAGAGAAGTTAAGGAACTGGCTCCAGGCTCCAGACTCAAGTCTATCTTCATGCTAACGGCTGGGCACACAGCAGACCCTCTATCAGTAGACCCCCAATCGGTGCCTGATGTTTGATTCAGTGGGGAAGGGGAGGTGGAGATTCTCCCTTTCCTCTTATGTGGAATTGTCCTCATTGTCATTAATAATCCCATTCTGTGTCCCCTTCTTGCCTTCCATTTTGGCTGAAGGTCTGGGTTAGAGTGGAAACTCACCAGAGACCGAAAGCTGGGATCTGCCTCCAGGAGGGATTCTGGTAGCTGGAGAAACAAAACAAAAGACGCATGGATTTGACACTTTTCTCTACTTTCCAGATTTTCCCCAACAAAATCGTGGAAAAAATGAAGAACTGTGTTAAAATGCGAGATGAGTTGCTGAAAGACATCCTTGGAAAATGTAAGGTAAGTGATGGAGCAGCGGCGACCATGAGTTAGGTTGAAGTGTCATGAAAACAGGGCTAGGGCCCATTTTGGACACTTGGAGTATCCTTAGCACCCAGCAGAGAGCCTGGCCCACAGTAGGTGTTCAATAAAAAGCGACTTAACTCATGAATAGGGATGAGGAAGTAAGGAACTGCAGAGGATCTGAGAAGGGACCCACTCACTCACAAAATTTAAAGAGAGCCCTCCCAGCTCCACAAACTCGTAGGTCCTGCCTCATCACACCCCAGTCCCTCACTTCCAGAGGGAAGAGGCCTCTGTGTCTCTAGGCTCCAGATGGAAGTATGGGAAATATTCCAATGGGGTCCCTTCCTTGTCACTGTCCGCTAACCTCACCCAACCAGGAGAACTTCAGCAGCGACTCCATCACCAACCTGCTGGACATACTGATCCAAGCCAAGATGAACTTGGACAATAACAACGCTACCTCAGACCGGGACCCAAAACTGCTTTCAGATGAACACATTCTCACCACCGTAGGGGACATCTTTGGGGCCGGCGTAGAGACCACCACGTCTGTGGTGAAATGGACTGTGGCCTTCTTGCTACACAATCCTCAGGTGGGCTTCTTTTCCCTACTCTTCACCCCAACCACTCTTCACCCCAGCCAGATCCACCTTTGGCCCCAGAAAGAGGGAACAGGAATGCCCTCCGCCCTTCTATGCAAGGTGCCTGGGCTGCCTCCCTCCTCACCCAAGCGGTAGGTGGCTTTGGCCCTAGGGTGGAGCCACCCCGTCTTTTGGAAACAAAGCCTGCACTGCAAAGCCACCGCCAGGAAGAGTCTGAGCAGTTTGGATGAGTCTGGATGTAACAATAGGATTCTTCTAAGCCCTTGCTCCTTCTGGGCTTAAGCACGTTGGTCACGTCCATCCATCCCACTCTGGCCCTCAGTTGCAGAAGAAGATCCAGGAGGAAATTGACCAGAATGTAGGTTTCGGCCGCACACCAACTATGAGCGACCGGAACCAGCTCCTCTTGCTGGAGGCCACCATCCGAGAGGTGCTCCGCATCCGGCCTGTGTCCCCCACGCTCATCCCCCACAAGGCTGTCGTTGATTCCAGGTATGCCTTCCCTCCTAACAGCACAATACTGCTTTCCAGCCTGCCAGGTCCCTCCTCTACCGCCCCACCCCCTCTCTGCTTGCCAGTCGATCTAGACTCAACCATTGACCATCAGTCATTCTACCCATGACCCTACTGATCAGTGTATCTGCCACCCACTGGCTGATCCACAGATCTAACTGACCTCCTGCAGAAACTGCCTGCTGCTCTGGAGACATGTGGTCTGGAATGTAAGACCAGGTGCTCTGTGCTCCTACCCAATTCAACAGCCACAACACACAGGTGCGCGCACACGCACGCACACACACAGGCACCAGCTCAAAATACACACCCACATGCCCTGACTTGAATGTCCATGTACACAAGTATTGATACATAAGAGCCAGTCAGGAATAGGGTTGGAGAAGGGCTGGGTTCATATATGATCTGGCAGAAGCTGGGGAAAAGATGAGGGAGGGGACATGAGGATGTGCAGGGCTTTTTCCCCCAAGGAGGGACTGTGGAGGCACAGCGCTGGGTGGTTTGGGGAGGGCAGTGTTTTAGACTCCCCTTTCCTCTCCCTCTCCGGAGCAGCATTGGCGAGTTTGCCATTGACAAGGGCACAAGCGTCATCATCAATCTGTGGGCACTGCATCACAGTGAGAAGGAGTGGCACCGGCCAGACCAGTTCCTGCCAGGTGAGTCCCTCTTCTGTCCTGTTCCCAAGCCACACAGTCAGCCTCCCCTCTGTGTGCCAGTGCCCCATCCCCATGTTCCCCCTGCAAAGCTTCCTACCGGAAAACTCCTGGCTCCAGCTACATGAACCTGTTGACAGCCCCATTCTACTCTAGATTTACCCAAACTCTTCACAGCCGGGTTTCCCGCGTTCCCCTTCTGCCAACTGCAAATGCCCTCTAAGAAGCCCTCTGGGTGTCTGGCTCCCATGAAGTCAGCTCCTCTCCCCTGGGACAGTGGCATTTTCAGTCGCCAATACTGCCTCCTTTCCATCCTTCCTGAATATTGCATTTCTTCCGTGTGAGTAAGGGCTACCCGAGAACTGGGCTCTATCTCTCCTCAGGCTAGGGTTCCCCCATGTGAGGTTGTCCACCTCCTCAGGCGGGGGCTCCCCGGGCAGGGCCATGTCTCCCCCTTGGTCAGGACAGAGCCATTCCTCTACTTACCCCTGCCCTGACCCTGGCTGACACCTCCCCATGTCCACAGAGCGCTTCTTGGACCCCACAAAGAGTCAGCTCATCTCTCCATCACTAAGTTACTTGCCCTTCGGAGCAGGACCCCGCTCTTGCCTAGGTGAGACCCTGGCCCGCCAGGAGCTCTTCCTCGTCATGTCCTGGTTGCTGCAAAGGTTTGACCTGGAGGTCCCGGATGGCGGGCAGCTGCCTTCCCTGGAGGGCAACCCCAAGATGGTCTTTCTGATCGACCCTTTCAAAGTGAAGATCAAGGTGCGCCAGGCCTGGAGGGAGGCCCAGGCTGAGAGTAGCCCCTAGAAGCTGACTCCCCATTGTGTGGTGCCCACAGGCCCAGAATTAGAGCTGTAACCCTGCCCTCCCCAACCTGTCCTCCCTCCTCCCGGCCCACACTGCCTTCTTATCCAGCCTGCCGTCCCTGGTAGTGATATGCATAAACAAAGACACTTTTCTTCCTGGTCCCTGAGGAGTTCATTCGTTTGTTCATTTGTTCACTCATTCTTCACAACAAATATTTATTGAGCACCTGTTCTGTGCCCCTCACTGTCCCTGGACCCTCGAGCTCCCTGGTTTTGTGAGGCTCACACTCTAGCAAGGACTGACCAGAGACTAAGGGCTTTGAAGTCAGTTTAACTGGGTGTTAGGGATGTGAGGAGAGAAGCACAGAAGTGGAGGGCAGCCACTGCGAGTGATTGGGAAGGGAGAAAGCAACCCATGCTGAGGGAGAAGCAGGTGGAAAGTTCTCAAGGTGGGAGAGGTCAGTGTGGTAAAAGCAGAGCAGATGGAAGGGGAGAGTGGTTCCTGATGACATCAGATTGGAGACGGGGCCAGGCCCCATGGAGCCTTTGTTAGTAGCAGGAAGGGGTTGAGCTCTTTATTCCTAGTATGATAGAAGTCACTGGGCAATGGGGCAGGGGGTGGGAGGGTAAACATGAAAGTGGGAAGGTCTGGTTTGTTTTTGGTTTTTTTGGGCGGGGGAGAGAAAGAGAGAGAAAGGACACACATGGAGGAACAGAGGGAGAACAAGAGAAAAATTCTTGAGACGTCTCCATGCCCAGCACAGAGTTCTACTTGGGGCTCGATCTACAACCCTGAGATCAGGACCTGAGTCCAAACCAAGAGTCAAATGTTCAACCAACCGAGCTACCCAGGCGCCCCTGGTTTGTATTTTTAAGACCACCCTAGTTGCTGAGTGGAGATTGGTGTGAGAGGGATGGGAGCTGGGGCAGAGAGGAGGTGGTTGTGCTGGTCCAGGAGAGCAAGGTGATGGTGGCTCAGCCCCCTTGGCCATTGCAGTGGAGATGGTGAGAAATGGTGGGATTGTCTATATTTTGAAAGTGGAGCAGAAGATCTTGTTGGATCCAAACAGGCATCCCAGCACATACCTGGAAGGTTTGGATTTGTTGAGGGGCGGGGGGTGTAATCCCCAGACTCAGCCCACCACTACATTTCCCTCTGTCTTGGTCTCCAAAGACCAGCAGGTCTCCTTTCCCTCGAGCTGTCCTGGAGTAAACACTGCCAGGAGAGGAATCTGCAGCACCCGGCTCTGCCCTGCTCCCCATGCTACAACCCCAGGATGTCTGTAAATGCCTCACTAGAAAATGGCTCCCAGACTTCTCCAAACCTTGAAACCAGCATCCAGACCTTGGCTACTGGCCAGTTTGCAAGTGAAAGATGTCCCAAGACGCCCCCGGGGAAAAACTGACCCTTGCCCGTTGGCCTAGAGAGAGGCTCCAATGCCAGTTCCCTGGCGCCAGTTGGGCCAGGGTCAGATCCTCAACCCAGTCCTTCTCTTCTGACTGGAAGAGGGCTCTGGAAGGGCCAGCAGGGTAAGGTTGAGACCCTGTCTGGCCATGTTTTCAGAAGAAATCAATGGAGTCCCTGCAAGGAAGAAGGGATAAAGTTTTCAATTACAGCACACCTTCTTCCTTCAAAGAGCTTTGTTAATCCAGTGGTAAGAGACTTCCTTACTGTCCCCCCAGCTCAGCTCTGGCCTTTACTGGACAGTAACCCCATGGTCTTGCTAAAGAGCCCAAGGAAGAGTTTGTGGGCAGCTGTGGCTGACCATCTCCCATCACACGCAGCCTGGTGAAATGCTGACAACGCAGTGGTCTGGTGGGAAAGGGTTTAACTGCAGGCAGCCCTTCCCTCTCCCAGGCTCCTCTGCCCCCATCAGCTAGTCACTGGTCTAGAGCCAGACCAGCCTCAGTTTAAAGCAGAGTGGGGCAGATCGGCTGGAGGAGAGGTGAGTATTCTTTCCAACAATTGAATCAGATCATGGAGGGGCAGGGAAATGAGAGACTAGTCTTTTGTTTTGAAGATGACAAAACTGAGGGCCAGCTGAGACAAGGGCAGCGGAGGTGACTTGCCCTAAGTCACACAGCTCCTGAACATCAGGGCTGGGACAAGGACCCAAGATTTCAAGGATGCATGAAAAGGAGCTAGACATGCTTTGTTAACCATCCCAAGTCCGTGCAGAAAGGGCTCTGCGGTGTCTGGCCCGGGAGAGTACAAAGCTGAAGGTCCTTTCAGAAAATGACCTTCTGAACCCTGACTCCTGCCCAGACTGCCCTCCCCGGGCCTGGAAGGCCTTTTCCCACTGACCTAATTCCTCCTACCTTGAGTCTGAGAGTGTAAGCCATATTGTAGGGCATATCTCACGATCCCCAGACCACCGTGCTTGTCCTCTTGTAGCACTTGGCTTCTGTTCCTTGGTACTGAACCCCAAGGGCACCTGAGCACCTGCTTGGGCTCAAAATGGGTGCAGTGTCCCCCAAAGGCACTGCCCACCCCTATGTCTCCGGAAGTCAAGACTAAATCTTCTCATGTTCCTTATCCTGCCGATCGGTGGCACCTGGCAAGTAGATTAGACACAAAAAAGACTGAATCCAATGCTCTAAATTCCTTGGCTAATTGGTCCAGTGATAAACAGACTATCTCCTTAGGCAGAAGGAAGGCCAGACCTTTGACACAGCTGGAAGGTGTTTGTCAAGACCCCCACAGTCACATTTGGAGCCTCAGAATGCCCTTAGTCAATGATATATGGTAAATAAACACAAAACAACCAGTTCTCTGGGGCTGCTGCTGGGGAACAGCCATGATTTGTAGTGTTTGTCAATTGCCATGATGTAAACAGTCCTCACTTTGAGCAATTTTAGGCCACCAATGCTATGTCCCGGAATATGGCATTGGGAAGAGATGCTCGGTAGCATTATACGCTATTTGCCATTATGTTATATAATAAATACCATGACTATGCGATACCATTACTAATAATACTATTATTTGCACCATACATAGATGTAAATAACCTCAAGGGCACAGATAATAGTAACGTAGTGAAATAATTAGGAAATGATTAGGTTTTGAGTATTTATGACCTTTGTTTTTATTATAACGTATTCAATTGTGGGTTTATATAGTTTAATTTTTTTAATGGTTATTTAATAAACAGCTCATAGAATTCCTGAACATTTAGGAAAGTATTTACTTATCTATTTTAAGTAGGCTCCACGCCCAAAGTGGGGCTTCAACTCATGGCCCGGAGATGAAGAGTCACATGCTCTATCAACTGGGCCAGCAAGGCGCCCCCAAATTCCTGAAAATTTAATAATCAGCTCTTGTAAATCAAAACAGCTGGGCCTCCCAGGAGAAATGGGCTGTCCTTGTCCCTCAGAAGGGCGGCTCCCCAGAGTCCCCATTCTGAAGGGAGGGACTCCCCTGGCTCCCCCTGTGTGGAGTAGGGGTGGAGGAGAGTGAGTGACTGGTCTGGTGCCTTCTGGTGGCCATCAACCCTGGAGAAAATGAGGAACTTTCTCCAGTCACACTCCTGGGTTTCAATACCCACCTCTGGAGGAGAGAGAGTCAGGGAGAACTAGATGGGAGGACCCAGATTCTAGTCCCCAGCCGCCCCCCAACTCCACCCACCTCGGTCCAGGCTCTGGATCTTAGGCCTATGGCTAGCTTCTTGAATCCATTTCCTCATTGGAGGGGGTGGGGAGTAAGCTCTAACTTACCACCTGTACTGCCCATTATTATCTGAGGCTCGGGGGGACGGTGAAAAGCAGAAAGGGCCAGGTAAGCAGGGGAGCTACAGAAGATAAGAGCTCACTGGGGTACATGGGTGGCTCAGTGGATTAAGCCTTTGCCTTTGGCTCAGGTCATGGTCTCAGGGTCCTGGGATAGAGCCCCACATCAGCCTCCCCACTCAATGGGGAAACTGCTTCTCTCTCACACTCTCCCTCTGTGCTCTCTAATAAATAAATATAATCTTAAAAAAAAAAAAAAGATAAGAGGTCAGGCTATGCAGGCAAGTTGTCCACATGCTGTCATTTACAGACCCAGTGAGCACGGGCAACTTACTAGGCCTTTTTAAACCTCAGTTTGCTCAGCTGTACCATGGGTAGCTGAGGTGTGCGTAGAAAGAGTACCACCAACCTCAGAATGTTGCTGGGGGTCAGATGTGGACCTATGCAATGCATTGAGTGCCTCAAATACTGGCTTTACTGCCATTACCTACAGCCAGATCCACAAAATAAGTCCTTTTCTAAGGATAAAGAAGCAGGTGTTGTTCAGACAGATCCATCTGAAGGACAGGACCCCTGGGAACCCCCCTCCCCCACCTTGTAGCCCCTGATGATCCTGCCTGCTGCCCCTCCCTCCTTCCTCAGCTGGGGCATGCTGGCAGCTGGGGCGTGGGTGGAGGGCCCAGAGACAAACTTCTCACAGTTCCAACACAGAGGGAGTTTTGTAACATTTTCCAGTGGGATTGGGTTTTTGTAGACTTCTTGGTAAGAAGACATGCAAAGGAAGGTTATATTGGTGGGGAGTGGGCTTAGGGTAAGGAGAAACTTCAGATCAAACCAAATCCTCTTCTCCCCTCCAAGCCACTGGGAGTTTCTAATTCCTGAGAACTGTACAATGTTTCCTGGGGGACTCACCCTCCCTGAGGAAGTTAGCATTGATGTGCATCCCCTATCCCAGGAATGATGCTATTTCAGCACTGAAGGGCTCTGGCAGGGGTGCCCAGCTCAGTGTGGGGGCCTCTGGAAGCTTCTGACAAAGCAAGGGGGAGCAAACAAGGGGAATAAAGAAGGCCCTGAGGAAACTGGTTCACCTTTCAGTATGCTGCTTGCCTGCTCATTACCTTGCTCTGGTTCTCTCTCCCCTTTGAAAAGAAATCAAAATTTCTTTATGTGGCTTGGGAGCACCGGGTCTTCAGTGTTCAGGGTTCAAATCCTGGCTCTACCACTTATGTGCTGTGTGATCTTGGACAAGTTAGTCAACTTCTCCAAATGCTTCAACCCCTTTAATAAAGCAATCCATACCTCAGATGGCTGTTTTGAGGCTAAAATGAAAAAAACAAAACAAAATGTAGGTAAGATGGTTGTACACAACCCAATAATGTGCAGTCCATAAATAGAACAATCAAGACAAATTAAAATATTTTTATTA
Organism: Enhydra lutris kenyoni; assembly: GCF_002288905.1. Classification (NCBI taxonomy): domain Eukaryota; kingdom Metazoa; phylum Chordata; class Mammalia; order Carnivora; family Mustelidae; genus Enhydra; species Enhydra lutris. The sequence goes on along the minus strand of NW_019154096.1, from coordinate 54,795,564 downwards.
CCAGCTTACCACTCCGCATCTCCGCTCACTTCCCAGAATGCAATTATCTACAGAGATTAAATTGCTTGCCGCCTTAGACATTGTGGCCTCCCATGCTTTTGTGGGCTTTTCAGCACCTGGCACATAGTAGATACTCAATAATCTGCAAAACAGATTTATCCAGACCTTCCTTAGAATTCCCTTTACACCTTTCTGCACCTGGCAAGCTCAGCTTAGAGAGGCCCCTGCTCCGGACAGGACACCTTATACCCCCAGGTGGCTCTCGTCCACAGCACCCTGGGCACACAGGCTTCATGGTACTGAATGCTACTAAAGTTGTTTTCATGCCTTTCTTCCCCTTGGGACCATTAGCTCTTCTAAAAAGGAGCCTCGTAGAAGGCATATTTGCATTCCCAATGCCTGTACATGGTAGGTGCTTGATAAATAATCAGCCTGAGTGAGGCCAGTCACATGCCTCCAGGCTAGGAACCCACATCCCAAACACCTCCCAGGACCCACTGCCTTTCCAGGTAGGTTCAGACAGATGCAAGTTTCCAGCTGGTTTGGCCAACAGTCAGCCAAACCCACTTTCCCCTCCTTCTTAGTCAAACCCTGTCCCCCCCGTCCCTACACCGGGCTAAAAACGGAGGAAACTGGAGAATAGGGAGCCTCTTGAAATTCTTGTTCATCAAAGCTATCCTGTTTTGTGCTTCAGAGCACTGGTGTCATCTCCACCTGAACTTGGTCACCTGGGGATAGAAAATGAGGAACGTGGTGACCCAGGAACCTGGGGTGCGGTGAGGGGCACAGTGAGGTCTGCTCCACAGACCTAGGCAATCAAGGGAACTGGCAGAGCCTCCAGCATGCAGCTGGCAAGAATCGCACGATTGTTTTTGTGCCGTTCAGACATTAGATTAAGGAAGGCAGGAATGATGTACTCCCCAGTCCTTTCCCGTGGTTTTACTTTATTTATTTATTTATTTATTTATTTGACAGAGAGAATGAGCAGGAAGAGCAGCAGGCAGAGGGAGAAGCAGGCTCCCCACAGAGCATGGAGCCCAATGCAGGGCTTGATCCCAGGACCCTAGGATCATGACCTGGGCCGAAGGCAGACACTTAACCGCCAAGCCATCCAGGCACCTCTCCCCATGATTTTAGAACAGCTCTGTCTCTAGATGCTAATATGGTTCCCCTGGGCTTACTTGGAGGAGCTCAACAGGTTAGAGGGAACTAGGCAGCAACCATCCCACTAGAGTCCCTGAGGGGCCAGAATTTTTCTGGCCCAGGGTCAAAGAGGGGGACGGAGGTCTGTCTGGCTTACACCGGGCTCTTAGGCAACAATGCAGACTGCTGGCTAAAGCCAGGGACTAGGGAAGCCAATGCTGTCAGCATCCCCTGTTGGCCCATTAGGGAGAGGTCCACTGGGGGAGGCACTCGGAGGGTCCCAAGAGGCACACCAGATTGCTTTGCCCGAGAAGTTGTGCTGGGTGGTGGTGTTACCTTTCCTGGGCAGAGGTCGAAGCCTGTTCCTTCCCTTAGAGCAGGGATTTATAGCTGACTCGAAGTTCTAGGAGGACAGTCTTAAGCAGGGGGTAAAAGGAGTTTTAGGAAGGAATGACTGGCTCACAGTGGTAGAGGCTGGCACACCTGTTGCTCTCCCAAGGCCTAAAACACCAGTTCTCAGGTCCCTGCCTGGTACACAAGCCCGCAAACGAGGCCCTGTGATTCCTCAGGATTCCCCACATCTGTACTGTTCACTTCATCTCAATCTACCTCCTCTTGCTGACCATTTCACACTGGTGCTTTGTCTTCCTGCCTGTAACCCAACTTTCAGAGGGCACAGACCTTGTCTTCTCTACTTCTTTTACATTCTCCTCAGCACCCAGCTCAGTGTTGGACACAAAGTGGGAGACTCAGTAACACATGTTTTGTGTATTGAACTCTAGGGCCCATCCAAATTTCTATTATTTTTTTCCCTAAAGATTTTTATTATTTTGGGGGTGCCTGGATGGCTCAGTGGGTTAAGCATCTGCCTTCGGCTCAGGTCATGATCTTGGTGTCCTGGGATCGAGTCCCGTGTCGGGCTCCCTGCTCAGCAGGAAGCCTGCTTCTCCCTCTGCTCCCTGCTTGTCCTCTCTCTCAAAAAAAAAAAAAAAAAAAAAATTAAATTAAAATTAAGTAAAAATAAAAGATCTCACGGAGTGCTTGCATTCTTTCAAATGCTATTTTAGCTTCCAGGTGTCTAACAGAACTTGTTTCTGCTTTTCTTTGCATCTGATTTTTTTAACCTATTTGTGGGATTTTACAAAGTATTCCAAACCTCAGAAATATACCCTTGGCAGAGAGAGGGTTTGGGGAGGGGTCTCCCCAAACCCTCAGGACAAAGTGTGGCATCAACAGGACTGCCCCCCACCTCGCCCTGGGCCCTGTAGGCTCCCCTCAGGCCAAGGGGCTTGTTCTCCCCTGCAAGGTGCCTTCTCGAAGCCTGTGTGGAAAAGGGAGAAGGGAGAAGGGCCTGCAGTCAGGAATCTTGGGGTACAGCCTCCTGAAGCCTGAGGGAAGCGGAGAGAAAAGAACAAGGTGTGCAAGAAAAAAGAACAGTCGCGTTTTGGGGATCGATTTTATTTGGGCTTCTCACAGTGGTTACAGCCACTCTGTCTTCAGAACAATCACAGCACAGGAAATGCGTCACTGAGACTGCCCAGAAAAGTCTGACCAGCGGAATCTTATTGCTTAAAATACACATATTCACAACAACTGACAAATGGTGATGTGCCTCACACAGGAATGTGTTAGCATTTGCAAATCTTCCGACTGTAGCACCAAACCCTCGGCCAGACCAACCCCTTCTTTCTCGTTCACGGGGAAAACCAGATTCAGTCCGATCTCCCCGGCCCCCTATCCAGTCCTCCCGCTCTCTCTTTCCATCTCTCTCCTGGCAGGGGAGTCCCGCTGGCAGGGGCCAGACTGTGTGGCCGCTGGAAACGAGCCAGGCTCCGGCGGCTGCGTTCACTTGTTCTCATGCCTGGAGGGCAGGACACCGCGGTGACCCCCACAGTTAGCGCGCAGACCTGCACCCCACTCCAGCCGGGGAAGGAAACTTGAGAGGGCCAGGATTCATTCATGTGATCAGTTAACTGAAGCAGGATTCATTTTGGTAAAACTTCATCTCCTCTGAGACTTCAGTGAGTTGTTCGGGATTTTTATCTTATTATTATTATTTTTTTTTTTTAAAGGTGGAAGGCAGGGCATCCGAGGGCTGCTGACGCACTCCCACCCACTCTTGCCGCATACCGGCGTGCTTGCGTGCACAGGGCCCCGGCAAAGAGAGGTAAGCCCTGTGGCACGGGCGTCTGCCAAACTGTCCTGGCGATTCTGGGCGGGGCCCACGGCTGGGCCACAGCTAGTCCCAGCTTGTCACTGAAGATCCATCCAATCCAGCTTCGGAAGTCCCACCTTCGCCTTCTGTGCCGAGGGGTTTTGAACACCCCGCTGGGGGCTGATACTGAGGGCCAGGAGGAGCCGAGGGAGGCAGACAGGTTCAGGGCACATTTCCACTTACAGGGGAACAGAACACAGGCCTCCGAGTGTCCACGGAGCAATGTGCAAATTGCAGGGCTGGGTAGAGGAGAGCCTCTACTCCGAGCACAGTTATCTCTGGCAGACATCGGGGTCGGGGTGGGGGGTCGGGGGGGCTGCCATCGACGATGCTGCTGGATACACCCGAGTACACAGTCAGACATTTGTTCAGTAAACAGTAAATGTGTAAAATAAATTACCTTGAGAGGGCCATATCTGCTCCAAGCGTGTGGTTGACGTGAGCACAATGGCTGCCATTCAAAGTATATTCACAGGAGAACAGGGCTGGGGGCTCACACACGAGACACAGACACACACAGGTTATCCAAAAAGTCATTGTACACAGACTTCACTTTGTTCAACATGGATTTTGGTTTTGTGGACTCCAAACGCAGACACTCGTTCACCTCACAGCCTTGGATTTGTCTATTTTTGTACATATATATATATTTTTTCCCTTTCTTACTGTAACATCAACGCCTAATGTGAATATCATCGTTCAAGAGTGGGGGGAAAACCAAACTCTTCGTATGAACAGCACTGGACAGGGAATGTGAGTTTTAGCTCTTTGCTTTCTCCATCAGGTTATTCCTATCAAAGCTCGACTGGTTATCTGAAGCCAAACCACAGTAATAAGGATCCCGCGGTCCTTCCGGACCCCTGCCTTCGCCCTCCTACCTGGGCCACTCAGGCTCTTTATGGAGGCTACAAAAATCAGTCAGCCCACTCAAAAAGGGGGCTGCAGAGGGGTCCGGGAAGGGCATGAAAGCCACAGATAACCAAGCCATTTTTTTCCCAAGTGGTCAGTTTAAAAATAAAAATAAAAACAACACAACAGAAGAACTTATTCAGAATCAAGAGAAAATACTGTGTAAAAGCCAGGCCATGGGGCTGCCCTTTCTTAGGACCCACAGCCCTGCAGACTGTGTATTGGGTGGAGAGAAGACCCTGGTCACCTACAGGCACAGCCCGAAGGGTAGAGATGCGGCAAGCTACACCAGATGCTCCCCCACGGCTTGGGCTCTGCTGTGCGCCCACGGAAGTTCCAAGAGAGCCCCCACCCAAGCCTGCACACAAAACATCTCCTCCCGGCTCAATAGCAGCCAGGCTCTTTGAAGGTCAACTTGGGATAGAGCCACAAACTTCCCTTTTCCAGAACAGAATTCTTGCCGGCCCGCTGGTCAAGTTCTTGTTTTCAGCTTGCTGTTGCTGTTACTGTTGTTGTTGTTTAAGGAAAAACCAAAAAGAAGGTGATAGAATGTTCCACCCTGAACCAGGCTGTGGCCAGCCAGAACCTGCTGGGAAGGGCCCCTCATGGATGTACAGTGGTACATCGAACCTCATGACCAGGAATTTGAGGGAGCAGTAGGCCTCCTATCAACCTTGTGAACTGCCTGTCTGCTCTCATCCTCCCCCAGGACTAGCCTAGTTCTGTCTCAGCAGACCTTGGCAGCAAAGGGTGACAATCCCTGGGCCTCTGCGGGCTTCCTTCTTCACCCAGGGCTGAGCCCTGCCACCTCTCCTGGACTGAGACACAGAGAAGTTCTCTTAAACCAAACACCAGAGCACAAATCCACTCCACCACCAAGAGTCACCTCAGGGCACAGTCTCGGCCTCCTCCGTGGGGGCCTCTGAAACACACATCTCTCTGACCCGGGCAGGTAGTGAGATACGACTCGAAAAGAGAAAAAGGGGACAGGGTCGGGTATGAGGAACGAGTCAGAGAATGAGCCACCCTGTCGGCCCTCCACGACACTGTGCTCCTGTGGGCGGAGAGGCCTCCACTCCCCAAGCGGTACCTGGAGGTGCGGGAAAACGCAGGACCGGTGGGGAGGGGGCGAAGAATGCAGTGGCGGCACCGCTTTCTCTGAAAGTCATTTAATGCTTCTCTCCTGCTGCTCCCCTACCCTGGTTGCTTTGCCAAGTTCTCCGGCACGGGCCGGGCCTGCTCTAGCTGGGGGAGCTGCTGCTCTGCGAGTTCGGGGAGTCCTGCTCATTGATGGTATTCAGCAGCAGGCACGCGGGGGGCCGTGGCAGGTGGGGGTGCCCGGGCTCTCGGGCCTGCTCCTCGGAGGGCTGGCAGAGGCCTTCCTCCTCGTCACCGGGGGGCCGCACGTGGCAGCTGTCGCAGAAGTCCAGGGGCCCATCCAGAGCATCGTCAATGAGTGTGTTGAACTCCTTGAGATCATCGTCGTGGTGGCCTCGGCTGCACACACACACCTCAATGCCCGAGTCACCCGTGAAGCGGCGATGTCTGCCGGGCGTCTTGTCTTTGCTATCGGGGAGGGCGCCACCCTGCTCGGAGCTGTAATCTCTCAGCAGCTCCTCCTTACAGTTGGAATCTTTGTCCAGGAAGGCCCCAGGGTCCAGCTCCCCCAGGCCGGCCACAGAGCCACTGGGCTCCATTCCAGGGGCTTTGGTGGCTGCTGTGCTGGCGGGCACGTCAGAGGGCTCAGGGTCAGCGATGCTCGGAGGTCTGGTGCTGCTTCTGCTGGGCCCAGACAAGGGGCTGCTCTGCGCCCCCTGGGGACCCCTGGTGGGATCGGCGCCTCGGGGGCTGCCGCCAGGGGGGCCACACTGTGTGGGCAGCTGCTGCTGCTGTAGCTGGAAGGCACTGTACGGTGGGGGAGGAGTCGGAGGTCGGTTCACCACTTCCTCATAAGGAGGTAGTAAATAGTTTGGCAAAAACCCTAAAACGGGGAGGCAGGGAGGAGAAATTACTGCACTGGCAATTGTTCGAGAACAGCCTGCAAAGCTCGCACTCAACGTAGGTCTCTTCCCACCCCCAGTACACCCACGGGGGAGCAGGGGCTGGCTCCAGCTCTTGCTCATGGGCAGGGCACAGAGGTGTGGCAATTTTGTGCAGAAAGAGGGACAGACTGGGAGTGACCTAATCTAGCTCCATGAAATCCGAGAGCCCCTGAAGCTGCTTCACAGGCAAGACTTCTGCCCATCTGGAGGTAAGGCAGAGGGTTATGCAAATGGGGGGGTGGCCAGGAGATCATTTCTGCCCAGAGCGTATCGGTTTCCACATGCCCCGGAGTCTCGTGTTTCTTGCTCAAACTGTGTCCTCTGCCTGCGTCCCATAGGCCTCAGGGTTAGGGATCCTAATTTAAGACTCCCTGACCGCCTTTTTCTTGCCCGCCCTCCCCCTTCCAGATGTATGGACCATGAAAAGGCCCTTTTTCTGGGAGGTTGGAAATCTGTGCTGTCCCTCACTTGAGTGTGTATGGAGATGGTCTGGAAAGACAAACCGAACTTCATCCTGACTCAGATTATAAGCCGGTGGGTTACCAGTGAAGGGTGAGGGGCCTGCCAAGGCTTATTATCAGCCTGCCAGGTAAGTTATCTTTTGAATGTGCTGAATGTCTCAGGGCACACATGGTCTGGTTATAATAAGAACTGCTAGCATTTATTGAGCACTTACTATATGCCAGGCACAAGCTAAACACTTAAAACCCTTCTAGATGTGGAATTCCAGACCTGTGAGCACTTTATTCTGTAGAACACGTGGCAGAATGGTTTTAGGACAAGATGGACCTCCCTGGACCCTTTGAGGGTCATGTGTAAGGAACCCTCAGGGAAGTCAGGTGAGTGTCCTTCAGGGAGTCGCTGAAGTTTCTCGGTTCCCGGGACATGCCAGCATGACCCCCCCCACCTCCTGCCCCTTTCATGGGAGCTTTTGCTCAGGGATGTCACAGGGCGCTAAGTAAAATGGGAGAATTTCAAGCCACAGGCATCTAAATCTTGGTTCACTCACATCGTACACCATCTGACCACCTGCCTTAAGGAAGGCATCAGCTAAAGCATCAGACACCCAGTCAGAACCCAGCCAGGGTGGGGCCAGAACAGCCCAGTGGCTTCAGGCTGCCCCGCCCACAGCACCAGCTCCTCTGTGCTACAGGTGAGCGCCCCTTGACTCCCCGACCTGCGCGACTCCACACTACGCTGGGGGAGGGGGCCCGGGGGGCCCACGGTCTGGCGGCTTTGGGTATACGTACTGAAATAAAAGGGCAGCGCTGAGTAATTGTGGGCTTCCCGGTAGGCAATCAGGTTGATTTCATGCTGCCGCTGCTGGGCCTGAAGGCGATGCTTGGCTCGGCGGTGGTGGCACACGCAGCAGCAGCTCAGGATGATGATGATGGTCCACACCAGCCAGAACCCTGGGGGCAGGGAGGCGAGGCAGAGAGGCACACAGGCGCCGTGAGCACCAGCCAGAGCAGCGGCTTTCCCAACACAGCAGTCCCCAGATGGCGCCCACCTGGTCCAAGCTGGCACTGTTAGGCCTCCCTGGGTGAAGCCACATTGGGAACCCGTGTTCAGTTTCTAGAAATGTTCGTGCCCGAGTGAAAGATGGGATGGGAGAGGGCAGGAGGCCCCTCCCCAACGCCACTCAACCTAGGTTTCGGGTTTGGCGAGCATTAAATATGCTCACCTTTTAGGACAACATCTTTGTCCTCTCTTAAGGGATCTCTGAGATAATGATTCTGGCTTTCTGGTTACCCATCTCCCACCCCTCCCCCAAGCCCTGCTCAAGACCTTAAGGCCAGCTCCCAGCCTCGCTTCCTGCTGCTACCCCAGGCTGCTCACCAAAAGCAAAGGGCCCCTCAAAATCCCAGCAGATTAGCAACTGCAAGGGGCCTTATGGGGTCTCCTGATAAAGGAATTCTTAGGGTTCTCTTGATATCACCAAAAAGATCATGGGTTCTTCTCTACCACGTACACTGGTATAACCCAAGAGTCACTCAAGTTACAGGTGGAAAAATTCTAATTGCCTCAGGTCCATCTCTTCCCTAGAGAGTGTAAGTAAATGACTTCCTCCGCTCATGATATAATCTGGTACAATTCCATCTCCTGCAGTTGCAAATAACACTCCCACCTCCCTTTGGGCTGTGATTTCATTAGACTCAGGGCCATTAGCAGGCTGCCCCTCTTTCTTCTTGCTCCAGAGAGGAGTAGGTAAGGGAACAGGGGAGAAGGCCCACAGCCCTCTCTTCTGCAGGCAGATTATTTTTTTCTCATTTCCCACTGTGTTCTTGGATCATACTCAGAGAATCTTGACAGACCCCAATACAAGACGCCCGCTCCAATCTTCAATTGTAAGCAAAAAGTCCTTTAAAATTTTCTTAAATCAATGAGCAATTCTGCTGTTAAAAAAATACATATATATATACATATGGAAGAGACTGGAAGGAAAAACACAAAAAATAGTGACTTATCTTTAAATAGTGGGATTATGAAAAATTTCAGGTTCTGCCTTCAAATTATAAAACTGGAAACAAACTAAATCAAACTTAAAAATGCCTATGACTAGGGGCGCCTGGGTGGCTCAGGTCATGATCTCAGGGTCCTGGGATCGAGCCCCACATCGGGCTCTCTGCTGAGCAGGAAGCCTGCTTCCTGCTCTCCCACTGCCCCTGCTTGTGTTCCCTCTCTCACTGTCTCTGTCAATTAAATAAATAAAATCTGTAGGGGCGCCTGGGTGGCTCAGTGGGTTAAAACCTCTGCCTTCGGCTCAGGTCATGATCCCAGGGTCCTGGTATCGAGCGAGCGGACTCTCTGCTCAGCAGGGAGCCTGCTTCCTCTTCTCTCTCTCTGCCTGCCCCTCTGCCTACTTGTAATCTCTGTCTGTCAAATAAATAAATATTTTTTTAAAAATCTTTAAAAATAATAATAATAATAAATTTCTAGATAGGTTTTGAAATTCCTCTGGGAATGTACTCACATAATGAAACGACATGAATCATTAAAAAATATTCACAGAATACTACTTCTGACATATAAAGATGTCTCTAGTATTAGAATGAAAAAAGCAAATTACAAAACAGTATAAAATATAATCCTACTTTTTTTTTCTTAAAAAAAAAAAGCATACATAAACATCTAGAGGGATGGTTAGGAAGTTAATCATGGGGCTATTCCCGTAAGACAGAACAGTAGAGTTTCTGTACCAGATCCCCTTTTTTTTTTTTTTCCTAATCTGCATTTCTTTTTATTTTATTTTATTTAACAGAGAAAGAGAGAGAAGCAGGCTCCCCGCTGAGCAGGGAGTTCAAGGAGGGACTTGATCCCAGGACTTTGGGATTATGACCTTAGCCGAAGGCAGATGCTTAACCAACTAAGCCACTCAGGCACCCCCATTTCTAATTTTTCTAAGATGAACATATACTTCTTTGAAATAAAAAGAATCCTTTTTTTCTCAATAAAAAATTTATCTGAGGAATAATTTTAAGGTGAGTTGTTACTAAGTGAGAACAGATGGTTGCTCATTTGTTCTCTATTCCTGAATAACTTCAATTTTTTCCCATTACCAATGCTACATGTTTTTTTTTTACTATCTACTTTGTAATTATAAATTTGTGGTTAGAATTCAAGTATTTCCACGTGTCTCTTGTCAGAATCATTTTGTCAATCAAATGTCAAGATCATTTTTTAAAAAAGAAGAAAAAGCCCCGGGACACCTGGCTGGCTCAGTTGGTGGGGCATGTATGTGACTCTTGGGGTTGTGAGTTCAAGCCCCACATTGGGTGTAAAGCTTACTTAAAAAACAAAACCAAACCAAATCCACATTTCCCTCATACAGCCTTATACAGGAATAGTCCTCTGATTTTTTTTTTCTGTTTGTACCAGAATACAATATTCTAAAAGATCGCACTGACATTTAGGGTGTGGGCTCGGGCAATGGCTTTTTCTGTCCCCCAGGGGTGTTCCTGGAGACTCTCCCCACAAAGCCACCTCTACAGAATGAGACGGGATGGCAGTGCAGCCGTCTGGCCCTGGCAGGCTGACAACACCACTGTAGGGCTCCTGACTGCTCTAAGCCCGTTTCAGTGTGCACTGGAACCTTCTGCAGAGGCCTGGCAACAAGAGGACAGGCAGCAGATTTCGTCCCTTTATCCCTTGGCAGACAGAAAAACCCCAGTTCCTGGCTGGTTCAGTCAGTAGAGCCTAGGTGACCCTAGGTCTCAGGGTTATGGGTTTGAGACCCACATAGGGTGTAGAGGTGACTTAAAGATAAAATCTTGGGAAAAAAAAAAAAATAAGATCTGACCAGAGAACATGTATGTTAAGTTGAAGTCAGAAGTCTCCCTTGTGGTTCTTACCAGATTCGCTGTGGACCTTTGCTTAATTTCACCGACATTTCTCTCCTGTGGCTGCTGGCTGACTGAGGACTAGATAAATACTGTCACAGGGGCCCTCCGAAGTGGGGCTGAGGCCAGAAAGGAGCTCTGGGAGCCAAATGGCTCCCTGTTGCTGTCCTGTAGCAGGCAGCACAGAGAAGCACGCTGCGCCCGGCTCCAGATCTATCTGAGAGTCCTGACTAAGTGGTTCTGGGCTCACCACTCTTCCATGGTCCTGCATTTCTCTCACTTGCCCAGCATAATCTCACAATCCTTCGTACCTCTGTCGTGTTCAAATTTGAAAAAGTACATTCTCCCGAGAGATGACTGCATCTGGCTCGACTAGTTTTTACCTCCCAAGTCATTTTTTCAGTAGTTTCTTACCTAAAGGTAAACCAACTTTTAACTTTTATGCTGCAAGATAAGCGATCGAGGGGCAATATTTCTCATTTTATAACATGATTTTCTTCTCTTTTTTTAACGTTTTGTTGTTGTTTTTGTTTGTTTGGGGTTTTTTTTTTGTTTGTTTTTAAGTAAACTCTACCCCCAACATGGGTCTCAAACTCACAACCCTGTGATTGAGAGTGGCACTGCTCTCCCGACAGAGCCAGCCAGGTGGGATTTTCTTTTTAAACACGCACTTTTGGGGCACCTGGGTGGCTCAGTGGGTTAAGCCTCTGCCTTAGACTCAGGTCATGATCCCAGGGTCCTGGGATAGAGCCCCAGATCAGGCTCTCTGCTCAGCGGGGAGCCTGTTCCCCTCCCCCCACTGCCTGCCTCTCTGCCTACTTGTGATCTCTGTCAAATAAATAAATAAAATCTTTAAAAAAAAATAAATAAACACACACTTTTAACGAGAAAAAGCTCAGGTACTAATTCTCATGTTGGCCACATATTTCTGGTTTTCCCCTTCTGGGCATTTGGGTAGGCTTGACCTTCATGGCTCCCTTATGATTGGGCACAGCTTCGGGACTGGTTCTAACTAACGAACAAGGGTTGGAAGTGACTTCTGTCACTTAGAGACCGGGATATCTCTTGTTTATGTAAGACCTTCCTTCCTTTAGTCCTCCTTCTACCGTGACAGTCAGCATTATTCCAGACACAGACTTCGGGATCAGTCTGGCATCAGGATGATGAGGTGGGAACCAAGCTCCCATCCAACCTGCGATGGACATAGAGTGTGAGAAGTAAACATGTTGTTTCTAGCCACTCAGTTGGACTTCTTTGTCACTAAGTTTGACCTATAACCTATCCTGACTAACACGGTGTCTTTATAGGCTTTTCTGGGGGAAAGGATTGAAGCATTCATTAGAGTTTTAAGGGAATTCTTGTTCCAGAAAAAAGGCTGAGATCCACTGAACTGGAAGTATAATAGAAAAAGAGAGGTTTGGTTTTTGTTTTTTTTTTTTTTTTAAGGAAAAATTAGGCAGGGCAGAAAGAGACTGGGGGAAGAAATGAGACAACTGGAATACACACCCTTGGCAAGACTGCCTTAGTCATAGCTAAGAGAACCACTCATGTGTTCACTGAAACTCCACCACCTTACTTTTTAACACAGTATTATGGGTAGAAAAACTCTCCCCACTATGTGCCAGTTGTATGATGTTATATTTATCTAAGTCTCAAACTAAGTTCTAATTTCATTTTTTTTTCTTAAGTTTTCGTTGATTTATTTATTTATATAATCTAACCTCTACACCTAATGTGGGGCTCAAACTCATGACCTTGAGATCAAGGGTCACATGCTCTTCCGACTGAGTCAGCCAGGTGCCCCTAATTTCTTCCTTTTTTTTTTTTTTTTTTTAAGATTTTATTTATTTGTCAGAGAGAGAGGGCACACGAGCAGGGAGAGTGACAGGCAGAGGGAGAAGCAGGCTCCCTGCTGAGCAAGGAGCCTGACCTGGAACTTGATCCTAGCACCCTAAGATCATGACATGAGCCAAAGACAAATGCTTAACCCACTGTGCCACCCAGGAGTCCTGTAATTCCTTCATTTCTAATATGCTACAACAAAAGCTTATTTGTGTGGATCAAAACTGAGGGAAAACTAACTTGGAAAAAGAATGGGTCCAGTGGCAAGACAGAGTGTTAGCACAGGCCAGAAAAGACCCTTAATGAGTTGATCCCACTTGATGGAGTTAATGTGGGAAGGCAGAAAGCATTCTCGTCTGGGTCCCCACAAAATGGACTCTCCTGAAAGCCATTTTAGTCAAAGTAGTGTCCCACCAAGTTTAAAAGGAATAATATCCAGACTAGCCCCCTATGGAGTCCTACAAACTTTTGATCTTTTCCCTAGATCTTACAAACAAGGAACTAAGTTTAAAAAAGAAAAACCTAATGAAAGAGACACACAAAAGCACACCCTCTTCTTCCTCAAACACACACCTACCCAGAGATTACATTTCCCAATGACAACTTTGAACATTGTGACCTCATGGTGGGGAGCATTTGTCATGCTAAGCAAAATAGAAAACATGTTTTGAAAAACAATCACAGCCCACTGTAGGAACTGAGTCATGTGCCCTGAGTTCACTATAAACTTGGGAAAATACCACTCCCCAAATGGGCAGGAAATTCCTCATTAGGAAGCCAAAGCACACTGTGAATTAGCTCTCCTTCTACCCCACAGGATGGCGGGTGACCTCCCTGGCATCTTGCAGCGCTTAGAGGAGCTTCTACCATTGCCACTATGGAAAAGGCCTGAATTCGGGAAAAGAAGCCCACGAAAGGCTTACAAGTTCAACTCAAAGACTGGACAAGCTTCTTAGAAGCACGACTGTAGATTATCAAAGAGAAGAGGCAGTGACCTGGTTCAGATCGCAGCTCACAAAACCACTGCCTAGCTTTGTGACCTTGGTCATTTTGTTTTCACTTCCCTCATCTGTAAAACAGGGAGAATAATGATTTCTACCTTACTAGTCATTGTGAGGTCCAAATGAGTTAATACTCAGAACCACGCCTGGCATATGGTAAGTGTCCTGGATTGTTATTACTACTGTTGTTACAGGTGTGACCACAGATGGGAAGGGTTTTTTTTTTCCATTTCTCTTTAAATTCTCCCCAAAAATACCCCATTAAAAAAGCAAGGATGAGAAACAAGTCCAAGTCTGCTTCTAGGTTCTGTTCCTTGCTAAATTCATTGGAAAACCAGCCCGAGTGCTACTGATCAACCTATCCTTGTCCAGAGAAGCCTGGAATTACAGGAACAGAGGTCCAATCACAGCTTAGAAGAAGGCCCCAGCCTTCCACTTTCCACTCTGCTAAGGGTGGCAAATGCTCTGAGCTTTTGTTATGAGCAACTCAATAATGGACATCTTAGGATAAGCTAAAAAGGAAAAGTTAGCAGGTGAAAAACAAGCAGGGCAGTCTCAAATGAATTTGTTCACAGTCTGTTTCATGCCACCTCAGGGGAATTCTACTGCCCAGAAACACTCCCTTCTCCCCAACTAAGGCCCAAACAAGGGAAAACTGATGCCTGAGCGAAGGTCCCTCAAATTATCTCAGGAGCAGAAATTCCCAGCTCCGAGCTCTCCCTGCACAATGTAGTTGGTGAGTGGAAAGACTCCTAGGATGAGAATCAGGAGATCCAGGTTCAGGTTCTTTGGCCTGAACATGTTGGTGGCCTCTCTCAATTGTGGTTTTCATCTTTGCTCAGCCTGTTCCATGAGGGGCATCCTCAGATGGGAATCAAACACACACAATGGAGACCCTCCACGACCAGGGCCCGTCACCCCCTCAGTCTGACACATAGAGTGCTGGAGGGGGTTGCTTTGGAGTGAGGCGCACTGACCCAATCCGTCAGCTGCACCCAGGTGAACAGTTCCTTCACGCCCCCGGGCCTGACACACGGGGGTGACAGGCATACCTCACGGGTTTGTTCTTGATGTGCACGAAGACCTTTCTTGGTGTCTCAAATGTAACAGAGTTCCAAGCTCATTAGTACCCTCATCTCCCATTCTTTCCCAGACAAGCCCCGTGGCCCCAGGGGAAAGGTCAACATCATGCACACTCTGTTCTTTCCCGTGGGGCCCTGGCCTACCGGGTTCCCTTGCCTGTGAAACCAGTCTACCCTTATTCCCATGTTTAAATCCTATCCACCCTTTAGCGCCCACTTCAAATGCCACCTCTTCCATGCAGCCTGCCTGAACCCTGCCTAGCCAAAGCAAACTGTCCTTTTGAACATTCATAGAAGTTCTGGTGCATATATTTCACTCTCTGCTTTGTCTCACCAGTGGGGCATCTTGTCTTATCTCCTCTCTCTGCTAGGAGACTCCCTGTTGATGGCAAGGATTATGCCTCTCTACAGTTACGAACACAGAAGGGGTCACAGCCTCAAGCAGGAGTTTTTCAGAACCGCAAATTCATAGGTCCACCTCAGACCTACTGAATAAAAAACTGGGAATAGGACCCAGAGATCCGTGTTTTGTTTTTTTTTTTTAAGATTTTATTTATTTATTTGACAGAGAGAGATCACAAGTAGACGGAGAGGCAGGCAGAGAGAGAGAGAGAGAGAGAGAGGGAAGCAGGCTCCCCGCTGAGCAGAGAGCCTGATGCGGGACTTGATCCCAGGACCCTGAGATCATGACCTGAGCCGAAGGCAGCAGCTTAACCCACTGAGCCACCCAGGCGCCCCGAGAGATCCGTGTTTTAATAAGCCCTCCAGGAAATTCAGAGGCTTGCCAAATTTTGAGAACCCCTGGAATAAGGGTTTACTGAATGAATAAATGATTGAATAATGAATTAAAGGACAAGTGCCATAAAAATGTATGGGATAGGGATGCCTGAGTGGCTCAGTGGGTTAAGCCTCTGCCTTTGGCTCGGGTCATGATCTCAGGGTCCTAGGATCAAGCCCCACATCGGGCTCTCTGCTCGGCGGGGAGCCTGCTTCCTCCTCTCTCTCTGCCTGCCTCTCTGCCTACTTGTGATTTCTCTCTCTCTGTCAAATAAATAAATAAAATTTTTTAAAAAATTTTAAAAATTAAAAAAATGTATGGGATAACAGTAATGATGATGACCAGCTCTGATAGCCTCAGTGATAAAGCAGGACCTTTACTTCCCATCTGATGGAGGCCTGGGAATGACTACTGCATTGGTTATGACTAAAAAGACATGGAGAAAGGGAGTCTGGGTAAGTGGTGTGTGTGCATGTGCATGCACGTGTGAGAAAGTCTTCGGTCTACAGAAGACTCAGTGCCATAGAGGTGAGCAGGTTGGTGGAAACGCCTTTTTTGCCTTTATCCCCTGAGGCCATCTCTGTAGGCAACTGTGGTTAAAGAGGTACTCTGACAGAAACTCTGCCAAGGATTTCCTGGAAGAGACTTTTTTTCTTCCACAGGAAAGAAACAAAAAGAATAATGCAAAGCCCATTATTTTCACGTCAGGCAAAGTTTAGAGACAATTTGAGGAAAATGGGTTCAAAGTGACCAAAATTCAGTTCTGATAAGAACTGAAGGGGCTAGGGCGCCTGGGTGGCTCAGTGGGTTAAAGCCTCTGCCTTCTTTTTTTTTTTTTTTTTTTTTTAATTTTATTTATTTATTTGACAGATAGAAATCACAAGTAGGCAGAGAGGCAGGCAGAGAGAGGAGGAAGCAGACTCCCCGTGGAGCAGAGCCTAATGCAGGGCTTGATCCCAGGACCCTGAGATCATGACCTGAGCTGAAGGCAGAGGCTTTAACCCGCTGAGCCACCCAGGTACCCCAAGCCTCTGCCTTCTGCTCAGGTCATGATCCCAGGGTCCTGGGATCGAGCCCCACATCGGGCTCTCTGCTCTGTGGGGAGCCTGCTTCCCCCTCTCTCTCTGCCTGCCTCTCTGCCTACTTGTGATCTCTGTCTGTCAAATAAATAAATAAAATCTTCAAAAAGAGAACTGAAGGGGCTTATCCCAACACTCATCTTCCCGCCTATCCATACATCAGGCAGAGGTCAAGACCCTGAGGAGGAGGAAAACCAAAGAATTACAGAGGGTGGGGTGGAACACTTGCTGGGCATCTCCTGACCAAGTACCCATTTCTGGGCACCAGTGAGGACACTTTTGCTTTGACAATGTCCGTCCCTCCAGAACTTGGAAAGCATGGGCCACCTCACAGAATGGCGAGTCTTTCCTCCTCATCCAGACTCTGTTCTCTGGCCTCCTCCTTTCCCTGAGTGACCACAACCAGAGAGAGAATTAGCCACCCAACAGCTCCTCCTCTGGCTTTCTTTAAGCCCTTGGGTGAAGTGCCTGGTTCCCAGGCCGCCTCCCTGCCATTTGGGTCTCCCAGGCCCCGCTGCCCGGCCCTGCTGCCCCACCCGCCCCTGCCCCGGCGACGGTGACCCAATTCTGGTGGCTACTGAGCCTCTGCCAAAAGCCCAGGAGGCTCTGTCAATCTGAGACGAGGCCATCCGCAACACCATGTTTCTGCAACTGATGCCGCCTGGGCTGGGCCCCAGAAAAACCAACCGCAGCTCTGTGGCTTTCGGGCAGCCCAGCTTCGACTTTTGTTTTAACAAGGGGTGGGAGGGAGAATTGGAGCCCTGCCGTTATCTGCATTTAAAAACATTTAAACACAGTCTGTTCACCTGCTTGGCACTTTGTGTCCTCTAGGAAGTCCCTCCGCCCGACCGCTTCTAAAACAGCAACAATCCTGCGTTGCTTACATTCACGGAGGACTGGTATAGATACCCCAAGCCCTGTCTTCTCCTTGCAAAGGGACTGTACACTTGACTGCCCCTGGATTCCTTGGAAAGGCAGACGAGCCAGTCCTCAGTCCTCGAAAGGGAAGGATAAGGGGGAGGAGGGGTCCTTTTTGGAGGAACCACTCCCACTGGCTACAAGATACATTTACAGTCAGAGGGACAGACTGCCCAGCCGAGAGTCTAATTTCCTTTTCATACCAAACAATAGCCCTTCCAGCTGCCTACTGACCACATCACCAGTGTGCAGGGAGTGGGGAGATCAGAGAGAAAAAGGGGAGAAAGGAAAAGGATGACGGGGCCAGGAAAAACACATTTTGACAAACCAGCCCAGTTTGTTTCCAAATGGAGGGAGTGATGAGGGCTTAGAACTATCTAGGGAAAGAGGCTACCATTTCTCCTCTCTACAGACAGGTGTGAGAACCAGCGTGCTGCTGGTCACCTAGGGACTCTCTGACCTAAGGATTCTCCTGTCCTCCCATTCTTTGTCCAGCATTCTGTAGTGTCTCATCCAAGCTTCGAGAAGATTCAAGTACAAAGCAAGTTAGTGAATTCCTTGAACCTGGCTGGCTCCCTGAAGATTGTGCTGATGTCACCACCCTTGTGCAAGTCTGAAGGTACACGTTCATGGCCTCAACCAAACCAGTGGTGAGATGAGGACTGTTTCCACACAGCAGTTAGCTGAGAGTAACAGGGGGAGATACACCGGAGAAGCAAACCTCCAGACATGTCAGCTTGAGCTCTGGGGAAGAGACAGAGGGGGCTAAACCTCTACAGTCTCCCTCGCTCCAGGAGGGCTCCGTGAGCAGGGACCCAGGGGAAGGTGATCCCTCTGACAGGGACCAGAAACAGAGGCAGCGCCTTGATGCTCTGTAGGGAATTCTGGAAGCCTTAATGTTCTTACAAGAAAATGGCATTACGGCTATCTACAAAGACTAGCCTGGCATTCACAGTGGCTTGGTTGCTATGACCTCTCTTTGCAAAGATGGCAAAGCCTGGGTGTCTGGGCTGGCCCAGGGAAGGACGTGAGTTGTTACTGCTCAGCACACACTGGAGGGGGCATCAGAGGGAAGCCCAGGCAGGAGCTTCTTCAGCAGACAACCACAGCCTCTTCAGAAGGCTCAGACCATATTCTCTAGAGCCCCCCCCTTTTTTTAAAGATTTTATTTATTTATTTGACAGACAGAGATCATAAGTAGGCAGAGAGGCAGGCAGAGAGAGACAGAAGAGGAGGAAGCAGGCTCCCTGCTAAGGAGAGAGCCTGATGTGGGGTTCGATCCCAGGACCCTGGGATCATGACCGGAGCCGAAGGCAGAGGCTTTAACCCACTAAGCCACCCAGGCACCCCCATATTCTTCAGTCTTTAGCCTATGAGCACTCCTTCTCTACAGAGCAGCTGCTTCCAGACCCAGCAACAGATTTGACTCACAACACTGTCCCGGGGAGGAGAAAAGGTGCCCAGCCCACTGCTTCCCAATGAGCAGAGCCAGTAACCGGTAGGTCCCTGGGGTGCCGAGACCCCGGGGGAGGCAAGGACTTACACCAGAGTTCATAGTAGTAGTTGCAGCACTGAGACTGTCCACAGCAGTGTCCTGTGTCACAAATGTAGCTCTGATTGTTGGTACCCACACAGGTTTCCTTATCCTTAAAAAAATAAAAATAAAAATAAAAAATTAGCATATGAAACTATGGCTTTTATTATGTTTTTTTAAAGATTTTCTTTATTTATTTGAGAGACAGAGAGAGTGAGAGAGAGCATGAGAGGGGAGAAGGTCAGAGGGAGAAGCAGACTCCCCGTGGAGCTGGGAGCCTGACGCGGGACTTGATCCCGGAACTCAAGGATGGTGACCTAGGCCAAAAGCAGTCGCTTAACCAACTAAGCCACCCAGGCGCCCGAAACTATAGCTTTTAAATGCCACTTTTCCTCTCATCCCTTTCTTGCTGGTTATCTGCCCACCCTCCACCAAGACGGTCCAAACCAATGTTCATTCTGTGAAGGAAAAAAAAAAAATTGAACCCAAAACAACAGCAGATTGAAGAAAACAACAAATGTTCATTAAAGGGGGAAGAGGATCCCGCACACAAAGACTGGTAAGAGCAAAGTTTTCCTCAGACAGGAAACAGATGCCTCACTTTCTTTACGTCCAAGCAGAAACACTCCATGTCCCAGTGTTCCACTCAGCCGGTAAAAAGATGCTGGTTCCCGTGTAATTAGCAGTACATTTTAAATAAAACCAGCTTTTCTGTGAAAGTTCCTGGAACAATTAACGCAGTACATATTCTAGGATTAGCATCGAGTCAGTCTTCCTGTCCTTCAAAACACACACTGTTCAAGGTGAATTACAGTGTGATTCCAAAGAGGGCCGAGATAACTTGCCAGCAAAATTCTTCACTCTTAAGAAAAGGGGCGACCTGCCCAGCTGACCTCATCTGATCTCAATTTGCTAGATAATTTTTTGTTTATGAGATGATCTTGACTGGACCTAGGATTCACACTGTGCCTTGTCAGGAACAGTTCCAGAACGGGCACTGCTGAGTAACCGCCCCCACAGTACGCCAAATTCTATTCACACCCCTGGGGGGATGGGGGTGGGGGTGAAGACGTCTTTTGACATTTCACATTTAAGAAATGAGATATCCCACCGGCCAACCTGAACTTCAACCCCACGTGTACTGTGGACCCCGCCACATACGCTGAGACCTCTAAGACAAGAGCTCCATCTGGCTTTCAACGTTTATTCTAAGCCAAAAACACTAATCCGTTTACTGGACGTGCTGTCTTTGAGCCAAGCACTGTGTTGGGGTATGTGGGATACAAAGATGAATAAGTCATTATCCGCACCCTCAAGAAGCCTGGGGTTAAGAAAGGGGGCGGGGAGCAAAAACAAAAAAACCCTGCTCAGCAGAGAAACTAAAACCACAGCATTGTATTTGCTGCTACTCAGGCTGACCCTGCCCACAGCGTACATCCGGGCGGACGCCTGCCAGTGGAAACTTAAGTCACACGGTCAGTTCCTCTTCTCCGGGCCTTGCTTTAGACTCCACTGTCTACTTGGCCAAGGGTATAAACAAGGCACTCCAGCAACCAGCTACAGGGCTAAGGCTGGGCAGAGACCGTTCAGGTGCCTGACATCACAGAGAGAGGACGAGGTAGAGGGCACAGCTAAAGACCAGATCCTGGGCTCAGTGCCTGTCTCCGCCACACAGGCTCAGGTGTTTCCTGGTCTTTAAGGGCCTTATGGCCTTGTGGAAAGGGATTTGGGAAGAAGGAAACACGGGAAAGGCATCTGAAAGCTCTGACAGTGAGGGTTTCACAACACTACCAACAGAGTTCTTTCCATCTCTGCCTTCCTATGTCCACCGTAAGCACGAAGGAGGTGCCGGGCAGTGGGGGGACGGGGTGCGGGAGAGGGGAGGCCTGCCCTGTCGGAGGTCTCCTCTGAGGCCTGGTGCACGTGAAGAAAGTAGATCTGGGCTCAATTCTTTTGCTAGAACACACCCTCCCTGACTTCAGAGCAAAACACTGCTTTCATAAGGACATCAAAAAGTTTCTCCCAAGTTTACCAGGCCCTGAAATGCCATTCTTCTGGCACTGACTCTCAAGAGCACAGTTCAAAGTGTCCACATAGTTTCTAAAAGGGGCTGCGCTGCCTACACTCCAACACATGAAAGAATCCAGTGACACTTCTGCCTCAGGGAAATTCGCCAGATGAGGTCCAGGCTCTGAACACAGGGCAGCCAACTGGTCCTAAGTGAAGCGTGGAATGGAACGCGTTTGAAATCTAAACAAGTGGTATCCTCATGACCCTACTGGTGTCAACTTTTCTCTCGGCTTTTCCATCCCCCAGCACAGAAGTCTGGTCTACACAGGATCCCGCTCTTTTTCCCTTCTCTGCCTCCACTTCCCTAGGGAGAGCAGAACTCCAGAAGCATTATTTAATCCAGTGTCCCTCAAACGCTTGTACCCAGTAAATCTCGACCCCTGTTCTTCTTCCCCTGACCCTCAACAGAGTACGCAGACTGCCTGGGATGGTCTTGGTGATGGAAACTGTTGTTCTCTGTCACAGGAGGAAGGAAAGCAGGTGGGCGGTTAAGGAAGACAAAAAGTGGACTCATGCACCTTTAGCAAGGAAGGAATGTTAGAGCAGGAGGATAAGTGAGATTTGAGTCCCAAGGTAAGTTCCTCCAGAAATCTGCTTGTAGGAAAGGAAAATCCCGGAACCTACGGTTTGGCCCTGGATCTCTTGGGTTTGGTCTTCACTACAGAGAACTAGGACCGGGACACAAGGGCTCTAGGAGGAGTTAAAGATGCTTTCTCATGTCTCCTTCAACCCTAAGTCTTTATTAGCCTACCCACCTCCCATCCCCTCTCACAGCAGCCTTGGGTCAGCATAAGGGCTCCTGAAATCTGTCTCCTCTCACTCAAAGAGACAGCAAAGAACAGCGGTGTGCAAATGTTGCCTGGTGCTCTTCCAGCCTTCTCTGTAGGGAAGGAGCTAATCCCGGATCACCCAGAGGACTCTCAAAGACCTCCAAGACCAATGTGAGGGAGACACAGGTTAAGAGTCAGGTTAAGAGTCTGGGTCTAAAGCACAGGTCTCACACTGGGCTTATTGAATTAACTGTGTGACCTTGGGTAAGTTACTTAACTTCTCTGAGCTCTTAATATCAATGTTATACTGTGAACCATTATTGCTGGGCATGAAAGACCATCTAAACAGCCCTTTGCATTCACTTAGAACTATTTCGGAAGAGTCAAGTTCACTGACAATGTGGGTTGCTCCAGACACATGAAGAACAGAAAAAGCAACCAGAGAGAATGGAATGGATAAAGTTCAAATATGAAATATTCTCAACACCTTTTAGGAAGGTGATTATTCTCTGCCTTGCCTCCAAGCATCTTCAAGCACTTTACACACATTACGTTGTTCAGCCCAAGTCTTGAGGAGGGGGCAGTAAATATCCCTCCCACACCCTCTCCAGAAAGTGAACCAAAGAATGAATTGCACTCTCCCTGTGGGCAGGAGCTCTGTCTCCTCACCTATCTCCCCCACTCCCAATACAAGCACAGGGCTTGGTGCGTAATGGTTTGCTTAACAAAACATTGGCTATTCAAGCTGGGGGTGAATAATGCAGCTAATGTGGACTGAGCACCTGTTATGCCAGGCACTGTTCTAAATGCCTTACATCTATTCCTTAATCTTAACTTGAAAGCAACTTATGAAGTGGACAGTCTCAGGGAATAGAGGCCAAGAGAGGCTGAGTAACTTGCCTAAGATCACACAGCTAGGGAGTGTTTCGAGCTCTTTCATTTGGCCCCAGAGCCTGGGCTTTTGCTAGTAAGCTTTAGCTGCCTTAGTTGAGGTTACACTCCTTCAGCTGCTTTTTATACTTCAGTTGCAGTAAATTCCCTGAAAACCCCAAACCAAACAAAACCAACATTTTGTCTTTGAAGGAAAAGATAAGGACCCTGCCCTTGTGGAGCTCTTTGACTTTTTGGGAAGAGTAGCCTTCATCTCCTACTTGGCAGAGAGGACGGGCAACGTGCTCAGGGCTCCTTCCTTTTTTGCTCGAAAGGTGGTTTTTTCGTATACTAATTTTTTGAAAAGCAGAATACTGTTTCATCCCAGTGTGGAATGTGAAACCTGCAATCCTTCCTTCAACATTTACTGAGTACCTGCCCCGTACCAGCAGTGAACCAGATGGGGAACACAATGGGCAAACGGCCACAACGGTCATGATCTCTGTCCTCATGGAGCTTGCAGTCTAGTGAAAGACTGATAAAGTAATCACACAGATAAAACTACAACTAGAAAGAGAAAAACACACGATTTGGTAAGAGTTTACAAGAGACAAGACCCAGAAGTTAGTCATGAAGTTGGTCCAGACAGCTTCTGTGACAAAGGTAAGCTTGAACAGAGATCGCCAACATGGTTGGAAAATTAGTAACCAGGGAAGAGGGATGGGGAGAACATTCTAGGTAAAGGAGATGGCACAAGCAGAGCCCTTTAACTAAAAGGACATTGCTGAAGAAGTAGGTAGGGAAGTTAGGTAAGTGGGGACCTGTCTGTGCAGGGAGGTGATGAGATCAGATCTGCATTTTAAGGAGAGTTCCTTCCCAGCAATGTTTTCATTTGCATAAAACTGCACAGCCAAAAAATTGTTAGAAATGTAGAACTTGACATAAAGAAACCGTGTGAAACACATGCTCTCATGCTGAGGTCTCTCATCTCAAGAATGACGGTGGCAATGACCATCAGCTGCCTCGTTTGTTATAGCTATGCGTCTTCAGCCAGATTTCCCAGCGACTGGTTCCGAGATACAGGGCACACATGGTCCTCAAACAAAAGGCACAGGCACAAAGGAGAACCAAGCAAGACCAACACTGAACTAGAAAGAACATTTTTACAACAGAAAAGGATGAAGAGTATACCTTTTGCACATATGTAAAAAATCATCTCATCTCTTTTGTGGCAGCATCCACTGTGGGACCAACAGCATTTTCCTCAACAATTTCCATCTCTTAGAGTTGCTGTTCTCAGCTAAGTCACTGTAAAGGTCAATTAATCAGTATAAGAACTTTCCAAGCACCAGCATAAAGAAAGACACTGGGCAGTAATGGTTCCCCAAGGATGGTTTTAATTTGCCAATTTATGGGGTTGGAAAACCCTGCTAGTAACTGGCAATACCATCTTCATGTCCTTAGGAAAACACCGAAGTTTTAAAGTTTGAAAGTAAAAAATAGGAAAACTGAAATTGTTCACAGGTGTTAAAGCACAGGACACTATCTTGGTTGCAGGGTATGAATGAATTGGGAGCACTACTTTTTGCTTTCCCTATAGGGAGAAGGAACAGTTTCTTTCTTTAAGATTTTATTTCTTCATTTGAGAGAAAGAGAGTGAGAGAGAAAAGATAGAGCACGAGTTGGGGGAGTGGCAGAGGGAGAAGCAGACTCCCCACTGAGCAGAGAGCCTGATGTGGGGCCCAGATCCCAGGACCGTGGGATCATGACCTGAGCCAAAGGCAGATGCTTAACCAACTGAGCCACTGGTGTCCCAATAAGCAACAATTTCTAATCAAAATGTCCAATTCCACAAATTAAAGAACAAATATATATTGATATCCCTCCCCACGTACCAGGCACTATGCTAGATGCTATAGCTGCAGTAATGAGCAAGGGATTCTGGGAGAAGAGATCCTGCTTCCATGGCAAGAGAGCTAGGTTGGTAACTTTAAAAATTCTTCTTTGTCAAAACTCCTAGAAATAGTGGCTTTATAGCAATATCCTTTTAATTACACAGCTGAGCTAGCAAGAAAGTAAGGAAAAGCCCAAGGGCTCATAAATGTTGGGGGGAACTGGAAAGTAAAGTGGTAAATGAGATCAGGCTTTTTCAGTTGCCCTGGAAAAGGAGGCTGTTTATTGCTCTTGGGCCCACCTGAAAACAAGGAAATTGGAAATTGGAAATGACATATACAATTGGAAATGACATATACAATGAAAACCCTCAAAAAGACAGAGAAGGCTAGGAAAAAATTAGCCTGTTGGCACATGGTGACAATAAGAAACCTCTGAACTGAGAGAAAAAAAAAATCTGCTTTAATAGTCCACAACCATAGGTCTTTCCATAAGCTAATTTGAGATCTGAATTGTACTACTACATGGTCTAAAAATCCTCAAGGCAAAAATTGAACACAAAAAGTGGTTTCAGGCTTGCAATGACCCTGTGATATCTGGCAAAAGAAATACAAAACTCTGAGGAGACCTACCCTCATTCAGGGTACTGATTCCCATAAATAAAGCTCTGTTGAAGATGAGCTCACAACAGAAAATACAAAAACTTATGCAGAAATAAGTCATGGTGAACAAGACTGGGGAAATTCAACGAACAGCAGGTTAAGACTCTTGGAAAAAACTTAATAAAACAATCAGATAAGCTATAATATATAAGTGTGTATCAAATTATTGAAACCAAAAAGAAAGAATAAAAAATATGAGATATGAACATACTGAAGAAAACAGTGACTGAGCAGATTGGGGGGAAAATGTATAGAAAAATCATTATTGAAATTTAGAAACTCAACAGATTGGTTACACAGAGATCGGACCAAGTTAAAGAGAGAATTGGTGAACTGGGACACAGATCTGAGAAAATTACTCAGCAAAGGGCTTATACCAATTAAAAGACATAGAAATGGAAAATGAGAATAAGAAGAATATAGAGGAGATGTGATATTTAAAGAGATAGCTGAAAATTTCCCAGAGCTGATTAAAGATATGGAATTTTCAGACAATAATAAACTCATACAGGGGCACACTGTTTGAAACTACAGAACAATGCCAAATGATCCTAAACATGTTCAAGTGGGGAAGACTAAAAATTAACATTAAAATAGTAATAATCTCCATGAAAATATAAAACAGGATAATAGGACGAAAGGTTTTAGATGGAGCAGTCAGGAAAGGCCTCCCTGGGAAGGTGAAGGTGACATGAGTGGAGCTCTGAATGATGAGAAGGAGCCAGATTAAGGAGACTGTGGGAACAGTGTTCCAGGCAGAGGGAATGTCAAGGGCAGGCAAAGATACCGATACAGGAATGAGCTTGGTGTGCTCAAGGAAAAGAAAGAAGGCTAGTGCGGCTGAGTATACTGAATCTGAGGGAGAGTAGTATGAAAACAATCACTGAGAATTTGGGAAGAGGCCACGCCTCGTTAAAAGGCAGTTAAAACACAGTAACTTACAAATTCATTGTTGGCTCTATCTAATGTTGCTGGATATATGAATAATACCTAAATATTTTTGCAACTCTAAGATTACTTTTCAACTTGGGACTCCCCCCCTCTCTTTTTTTTATCTCCTTGCTTTGTGACTGCTACTACAAATAAGTAACAAAAGCAACTCTCCTTCCAGTCTTGAACCAGGAATGGCCTTCCAGAAAGTAGACCAAATTCTAGCACTATACATCTACTGAACCAGAGTGCTATCTGATTTTGTAATACTCTATAACCAAAGGGCTTCGTAAACAAGACAAATCTGAAATGGCTAAATGAGAAAAGATAGCAAGCAAACTTAACTTAGAATCAGCTATTTTTTATCCTATCTTAGAATCTTCCAATTCTGAAAATGCAGCACTTTCAGTCCCAGGTCCTTTAAAAAAAAAAAAAAATTTTGTAGGGGCACCTGGTGGCTCAGTGGGTTAAAGCCTCTGCCTTCAGCTCAGGTCATAGTCTCAGGGTCCTGACGCGAGAGCCCCGAATCCTAACACTAACTAACCCATTGGGCTCTCTGCTCAGCAGGGAGCCCGCTGCCCTCTCTCTCTCTGCCTGCCTCTCTGCCTACTTGTGATCTCTATCAAATAAATAAACAAAATCTTTTAAAAAAATTTGTAGGTGATCATAAAAAACACTCTTTAAGTTTTTGTGGATTTACACCTGTATTTTTACAATAAAATAGTTAATATCAGTTTTTCCCTAATACTAATGATTTTTAAGCTGTTTGAAGGGCTGAGGGAAATTAGATTCGTTCAAGGGCACACATTTTGAATTGGATGTAAAAAGATTACAGAGAGTTGGGGGGTGAAGGAAAGTAAATTCAGGCGAGAGAAATGATCCAGTAGGAGTCCTGAACTATTGTTTCCTACAGGTTTGTCTAATCTCCCTTTTTATTTATGATAGGGAGTGTCGCATACTACTTTTGTATCCTTCACAATATAAACTATACATGACAATTACTCCTTTAATCTTTCTTACCTAAAAAAGCTCTGTTTCATCCTTTCTGATAAAGGGCAAGCCATTGCTAGATTAACCAAGACTCTGCTTTCTATGCACTGGGATATTAGGAATGAATTTTTATGCTGTTTGGTTGAGTTCAGTAATTTTCCTAGAGGACAATTAGGCAGGCAGTTTCCCCTAAACAAGCCAATAAATCTAAACTGATAAGATTCAGCCTCATCCCTCATGTTTGATAGTATGTTTTACCCCTAGGAGCTCTACCCTCCAGTTCCCTGGGCTAGAGAATACCCAGTCTACCTCCCTCTAGTGGTGAAGTACCTCGAAGGGTAAAGCCAAAAACTGAAGCCAGTAACACTGGAGAAAAGTCTACAATCAACGTAGGCAGCTGCAGCTTCAGGATGTGGCTACACTGTGTACTGTGGAAGGGGAGTCCCGGGGACCCCTGCTGTAGCAGCAGCAAGGGTCCATTGACTTCCGCCTATGAGGGTCTCATGGAACAATTCTGTCTGGGGACTCTCAAAGATTGGTATACTCCAGGGGGTGAGGAAGGGCAACAGTGAATCAGAATCAATCATGGCATCCCACAAACAGTGAATTTGCCCCAAGGTAGCAATGAACACACTTTGATATTAAACACAACAAAATAGAGACACATTTCTATTTTCGGACCACAGTGCTGTCCGTGGGCCCAAAAATCACCCGGTGTATTTAAGAATGTAGGTTAAGAACTTCCACGGGTTCGGCTTACATATATTGAAGTTTGAGAACCACCGCCCTAGATTTATAAAAATGTACAATATACATAGTTCCTGCCTCTAAAAGTGGAATGCTCTAATATTCTTTTTCTAGAATCCCAAACACATCCCAAAAGTTACCCCTAAGAGTAGCCACTTAGAATCAAGGCCTATACAATGAGTCAGATGCTTTCTGCTTCACTTCATTAAAAAGTACATGCGATAGATCATAAACATACACTTTTAAAAAAAAACAAGTCAGGTACACTTGTACCCACACCAGTATTGCTGCACTGCAAACTGGATCCTCATTAAACAGCCCCCAAACAGAGCAGCCAAAAAAGAAATTAAAATCCATTTCCTGTGTTGCCCTTAGGAACCTGAATAACAAACTCAGAAAAAGCCACTTGACCCTGGTAGGAAAATCCCAGAGCACAGATCGGAAGTTGCAACATATTCCACGGTTTAATTAAAGGCTACTCGTTGATGTCCTAGCACATGCAGGCCTGGGAGGTCTTGCTGGCTGCAGCAGCTCTAGACAATGGGTTAATGTGCCATTCTTTAACCCCTGGACACTTAGAAGGAAAAGCGGTCCTGCCTCGAGGTATCCCCAGCAATCCCTCATCACTGGCCTCTTCTCCCCCAGAATAAATGCACTGAGAAGTACGGCATCTTCAGCAACGGCTGAAGTGCAGAGAGCTAAGGAGCAAGATATCACCACTCAACAGAGCAGGCGGCACTCAGGCAGAGAAGGAGGGCGATTCAACCGACTATCATGTGGTCATAGTTGGTCCCATAAGGGCAGGTTCTTTCCTTCCTAATTGTATCACTGTGTCTCCTACCTGAAAGCAGGGATTGCCAACTGGTGGCTCTCCGACCACAATGGGCCCACTAATGAGTTCTATGCCCACATGGTAATTTTGTTTTTCAATTTTTTTTAAAGATTTTATTTATTTATTTGAGAGAGAGACAGTGAGAGAGAGCATGAGAGAGAAGAAGGTCAGAGGGAGAAGCAGACTCCCCACAGAGCAGGGAGCCCAATGCAGGACTCGATCCTAGGACTCTGGGATCATGACCTAAGCTGAAGGCAGTTGACCAACCAACTGAGCCACCCAGGCGCCCTGTTTTTCAATTTTTTTAAATGATTTATTTATTTATTCATTAAAGAAAGAGCAAGAGACAGGGAGGGAGGGGGCAGAGGGAAAGGGAGAGAGAGGATCCCAAGCAGACTCCCCACCGACTGCGGAGCCCAACCTGGGGCTCAATACCAGACTTTGAGATCATGACCTGAGCCAAAATCCCAGAGTCAGACACTTAACTGACTGAGCCACCCAGGCACCTCTGTTTTTCAATTTTTAAAAAAATGGAATCAACGGGGGGCGCCTGGGTGGCTCAGTGGGTTAAAGCCTCTGCCTTTGGCTCAGGTCATGATCCCAGGGTCCTGGGATCGAGCCCCGCATTGGGCTCTCTGCTCAGCAGGGAGCCTGCTTCCTCCTCTCTCTCTCTGCCTGCCTCTCTGCCTACTTGTGATCTCTGTCTGTCAAATAAATAAATAAAAATCTTTAAAAAAAAAAAAAATGGAATCAACGGGGGCACCTGGGTGGTGTGGTCAGTTAAGTGACCAACTCTTGGTTTTAGCTCAGGTCCTGATCTCAGGACTGTGAGATGGAACCCTGCCCAGGTTCTGGGCTCAGTGCAGAGTCTGCTTGACTCTCTCTCTCTCTCCCTCTGCCCCTCCCATCCACTTATACCCTCTCTCTCTGTCTCTCTCTAAAACAAATAAACCTTTAAAAATAAAAATGGAATTAATGGGGCGCCTGGGTGGCTCAGTGGGTTAAGCCGCTGCCTTCGGCTCAGGTCATGATCTCAGGGTCCTGGGATCGAGTCCTGCATCGGGCTCTCTGCTCAGCAGGGGGCCTGCTTCCCTCTCTCTCTCTCTGCCTGCCTCTCTGTCTACTTGTGAGCTCTCTCTGTCAAATAAATAAATAAAATCTTTTAAAAAAATGGAATTAATGGTCATTTTTTTTTTAAACCAGCAAAACCAGGTTTATTCAAGCAGAGTGGAAAATTATAACCCAAGACAAGCAAGCTACAGCAGAACCCCTGACAAGCCCCTAGCTGTTAACATTTTCAAACAAAAAGGAATCATACAGAAATCAGATTTCCAGCTTCTCTTGCAAATTCCGGGCCCACATTCCCTTAGCAGCATATCAGGCTGGCTCACAGATGTACACAGGCTCTGGCCTCACCTCACGCACCCCCCCCCAACAATCCCTGCTGTCCACGAAGCCCATCTGCTTTACTCAAGCTGTCCCGGCCTGGCTCCTGTGGGCATCTGATTAGCTCCTCCTGCTCTCAAGTTCAGTAATAGACGTCCATGCCCTCACCCTGAGGTTAAGGCGAGCTGCAGAGACCCAAACATCAACAGCAGACATGCACCTTCCGTACTGAGGCTCAAGCAACACACGGCACACGACGTGTAAACAGAGACCGGACAAAGAGGAGGGCCCCTCTTTGCTGCACGAGAGGAACAGCTCTGGACAATCGGAACAACAAACCTCTTGCCACAACACTCAACAGGCTGCAGAAAACCCAGCTCTTCCCAGGATCTGTGTTTACCAAGCACTCGGCTGGGCATTTACACTTATGTCAAGTTTTCCCCACAGGAACCAAGGAAAGCGAGGCCCAGAGTGGCCAGACAGCTGGAACAAGTTGTCTAGACCTAAAGCCCAAATCGCACTGGGAAGTACTGAATGCTTAGAGGTTATCCTAAACTTTCATGCTAGATGCTGACGGGCACAAAAATGACAGAGAAGACATGGACTTGGCCTTTGAGGAGCTCTCTAACAACCAAACGGCTAGGCTAAAAAAAAAAAAAAAAAAAAAGTTGATGTTTCAGCTCTTGTTGCTGAAAATCTTCCTGAAATATTCAGGTTTACTGTGTGCCTTAATTAAGCACCATCTGATTAACAGGATTCATTCTTTTTTTAATGACTTATAATGTGGCAAAGCCTCAGGGTCATAGTTTGGAGCACTGATGATACACACACGACACTCACTATCAAAGTAATATACATAAAACACACATTTATAGGACTCTCAAGGTTTTCAAGCTTCTTTAATGGCAGCCTCTCATTTGAGCCTGCTAGCCAGCACCTGCAAGAGGTCAGAAGGGCTAGGACCCTCGTCTTACAGATAAGGAACTGCCATGTAGCCCAAGGCTAAGAATGACAGATCCGGACGGTGGACACCCTGGCCTTCTGACTTCGGGGTCAGTAGTCTTTCTAGGACTGGGTTCTAGCTCATCAAAGTCTTTGCTAAATCTTGAAAATGGCTCTTGCTCAAATAAAATACTCACTTCTCTGCCTGGAAAGAAGTATGGCCTTCATAGATATCTGAACTATGGAAGGTACCAGTAGACTTATCACTGATATGCTTTAGAAGAGATTCACCATAGTTTCATTTGACAGAGAAGAGAACATGTGGGATCACAGAGATCATCCTTGCTTTAAGCAAAATTCTAAATTTAATCCCATTTTTTTCTCAGAAGTTCCATCCCACTGCAGCAGGCTTTTGTTGGGAGCAAAAGAAATAGTAACGGGACTTGTCCTGCCTGCCGTCTGTCTGGAGAACAGTTCCAGAGATTTACTGCCAGTAAAAAGTTCGACACTGTTCAAGGAAAACTATTTACTTCTACCTGGGACAAAGTGTCACAATAAAAATGGTCTCCCTGGGCAAGTGACGTAATGGGCACCAGGTGTTATACAAGACTGATGAATCGCAAACTCCACCTCTGAAGCTAATAATACACTCTATGTTAATTTATTGAATTTAAATAAATTTTAAAAATAAAATGTATTTTGTAAACGACAACAACAAACTCCAATATCTATACTACAGAAACTTATTAGCATGGCATTAAGCAAAAATATAGTAGAAATGGAGTTACGTATCAAAGATAATGCTCTTAATATTATGAGTAGTGTTTTCCATCTGTCTTGCATTGGGATACACACACTTTATTGTCAACAGCCTGCCTATAAAGTTAGAAAAAAATTACTAAGCTTATCACAAATTGATCGAATACTGCTAAATACTAGGGGTGCCTGGGTGGCTGAGTCAGTAAGCACCTGCCATTGGCTCAGGTTGTGATCCCAGGGTCCTGGAATTGAGCCCCAAGCCAGGGTCCCTGGTCAGGGGGGAGTCTGCTTCTCCCTCTCTCTCTGCCCCAACCTCCCCGCCCGTGCACTTTTGCTCTAATAAATAAGGAGATACAGATAAATATAAAATAAAGGTCTCCCGGGTAACAGATACAAGATTTAAAAAAAAAATCTTCAGAATCCAGAGGCTATGTCTCCAAAGGACTCTGAGTAACTTTAAAGAACTTTCTGAACTCTAAGACATGACATTCAGAGGTGAAAGGAGGGGCGCCTGGGTGGCTCAGTCGGTTAAGCATCTGATTTTGGCTCAGGTCATGATCTCAGTGTCCTGGGATCCCAGATCAGGTTCCACATTCAGCAGGGAGTTCGCTTCTCCCGCTCTCTCTGCCCCTTTACCACCACCCCCGCCCCCATTCATGCTCACTCTCTCTCTCTCTCTCTCATGCTGTCTCTCAAATAAATGAATAAAATTTAAAAAAAAATATAAAGATTATGAGGCGCCTGGGTGGCTCAGTGGGTTAATGCCTCTGTGTTCAGCTCAGGTCATGATTTCAGAGTCCTGGGATGGAGCCCTGCATCCAGCTCTCTGCTCAGCGGGGAGCCTTGCTTCCTCCCTCTCTCTCTGCCTGCCTCTCTGCCTACTTGTGATCTCTGTCTGTCAAATAAACAAATAAAATCTTAAAAAGA
>NW_019154096.1:53922910-54044151 GCF_002288905.1 Enhydra lutris kenyoni | reverse complement strand
ATTTATTTATTTGTCAGAGAGAGAGAGAGGGAGAGAGAGCAAGCATACGCAGACAGAATGGCAGGCAGAGGCAGAGGGAGAAGCAGGCTCCCTGCCGAGCAAGGAGCCCGATGCGGGACTCGATCCCAGGACGCTGGGATCATGACCTGAGCCGAAGGCAGCTGCCTAACCAACTGAGCCACCCAGGCGTCCCGATTTTACTCTCTTTAATAGCTTTCCTGTATATTATACAGTGGTGTTAGCTAAATTCTCCTATTGTACATTACATCCCTTTTTTTTTTAAGATTTTATTTATTTATTTATTTGTCAGAGAGAGAGAGAGAGAGAGTGCACACAAGCAGGCAGAGTGGGAGGCAGAGGCAGAGAGAGAAGCAGGCTCCCCGCGGAGCAAGGAGCCCGATGCGGGACACAATCCCAGGACCCTGAGCTCAGGACCTTCAGGACCCAGGACCTTCAGCTCAGAACCTGAGCTGAAGGCAGTGGCTTAACCGACTGAGCCACCCAGGCGTCCCTATATCCCTTATTTATCTTCTTTATTCTGTAACTGGAAGTTTGCATCTTTTGACTACCTTCCTCCAGTTCCCCCTCTCCCTGCCCTCCATCTCTGGTAGCCACAAGACTGATCTCTTTTTTTATGGGTTTGGTTTTGTATTGTTTTTAAGATTACACGTATAAGTAAGATCGTACAGTATTTGTCTTTCTCTGTGTCACTTATTTCACTTAGAATAAGTCTTTAGGGTCCATCCATATTGTCACAAATAGTAGGGTTTCCTTGTGTTTTATAGCTGAATAATATTCCATTGTGTGTGTGTATGTGTGTGTGTGTTTATATATATGTGTGTGTGTGTGTGTGTGTATATATATATATATATATATATATATATATATATACCACAACTTCTTTATGCATTCATCCATTGATAGCCACTTAGGTTGTTTTTATGTCTTGGCTATTATGAATGATAGTGCTGTGAACGTGGGGTTGCATATATCTTTTCAAATTAGCGTTTTGGTTTTCTTTGGATAAATACCCAGAAGTGGAATTGCTAGATCATATAGTAGTTTTTATTTTTAATTTTTAAAGTATCCCTCATACTGTTCTCCATGGTGGCTGTGT
Source organism: Enhydra lutris kenyoni (assembly GCF_002288905.1). Lineage (NCBI taxonomy): Eukaryota > Metazoa > Chordata > Mammalia > Carnivora > Mustelidae > Enhydra > Enhydra lutris. The sequence goes on along the minus strand of NW_019154096.1, from coordinate 54,043,034 downwards.
TTACATTCCTACCAACAGTGCATGAGGGTTCCCTTTTCTCCACATGCTGTCCTTGCCAGTGCTTGTTATTTCTTGTCTTCTTGTTACTAGCCATTCTGACAGGTGAGGTGATATCTCATTGCGGTTTTGATTTGCTTTTCCCTGATGAGTCATGGTGTTGAGCATCTTTTCACATGTCTATTAGCCATCTATACGTCTTCTTTGAAAAAATGTCTTTTGAAGTCTTCTTCTCGTTATTTAATTAGATTGTTTTTTTGGTGTTACGTTGTACGAGTTCTTTATATATTTTGGATATTAACACCTTAACAGATAAATAATTTGCAAATGTTTTCTCCCATTTAGTAGGTTGTTTTTTTGTTTTTTTTGTTTTTAAAGATTTTATTTATTTATTTGTCAGAGAGAGAGAGGGAGAGAGAGCGAGCACAGGCAGACAGAATGGCAGGCAGAGGCAGAGGGAGAAGCAGGCTCCCTGACGAGCAAGGAGCCCGATGTGGGACTCGATCCCAGGACGCTGGGATCATGACCTGAGCCGAAGGCAGCTGCTTAACCAACTGAGCCACCCAGGCGTCCCCATTCAGTAGGTTTTTGATGTTTTCCTTCGTTCTCTATGCAGAAGCTTTTTATTTTGATGTAATCCAAATCCTTTTTCCCCTTTGCCTGAGGAGACAGATCAAAAAAAAAATATTGCTAAGATTGATGTCCAAGAGTCTACTGCCCGTATTTTCTTTTAGGAGTTTTATGGTTTCAAGTTTTACATTTAGGTCTTCAATCCATTTTAAGTTTATTGTATATGGTGTAAGGAAGTGGTCCAGTTTCTTTTTTTTTGCATATAGCTGTCCAGTTTTCCCAACACCATTTATTGAAGAGACTGTCTCTTCTCCATTTTATATTCTTCACTCCTTTGCCATAGATGAATGTATGTGAGTTTACTTCTGGATTCTCTACTCTGTTTCATTGATCTATGTATCTGTTTTTGTGGACTGCCATGCTATTTTGATTATTGAGGACTTGTAGTATAGTTTGAAATCTGGTGGCATGATACTTCCAGGTTTGTTCTTCTTTCTCAAGATAGCTTTGGCTATTCAGGGTCTTTTGTGGTTCCATACAAATTTTATGATTATTTGCTCTATTTCTGAAAAATGCTAGTGGTATTTGTATAGGGATTGAACTGAATCTGTAGATTAAGATTATTAATTCTTCCAATCCATGATCATGATATATCTTTCCATCTATTTTTTTTTAAGATTTCATTTAGTTATTTGACAGACAGAGATCACAAGTAGGCAGAGAGGCAGGCAGAGAGAGAGGGGGAAGCAGGCTCCCCACTGAGCAGAGTGCCTGATGCGGGGCTCAATCCCAGGATCCTGAGATCATGACCTGAGTCGAAGGCAGAGGCTTTAACCCACTGAGCCACCCAGGCGCCCCATGTAAATGGGATTGTTTTCTTAATTTCTCTTTCTGATCATTGGTTATTAGTGAATGGAAACACAGTGATTTCTGTGTATTAATTTTGTATCTTGCTACTTCACTGAATTCATTTCTATTTTAAGATTTTATTTAATAGACAGTGTGCAGGTTGGGGGGAGGGGTAGAGGGAGAAGCAGATTCCCCGCTGAGCGGGAAGCCCAATGTGGGGCTCCATCCCAGAACCCTGAGATCATGACCAGAGCTGAAGGCTGGCACTTAACTGACTAAGCCACCCAGGCTCCCTTTACTGAATTCATTTATTAGTTCTAATTAGAAGTTTTTTGGTGGAGTCGTTAGTATTTCTCTATATAGTATCGTGTCATATGCAAATAGTGACAACTTACTTCTTTCTTCCAAATTTGGATGCCTCTTCTGTATTTTTTAATATGCTTTTAATCTCATTAATCTTAATTCATTTTATCCAATGTAGTGTGCATTTCAGGTTTTTTCTTCCCTAGAAGTTCTGTTTGGACTTCTTTGTAATGTGTCCATTTCTTTCCTCATTGTATTTGTATTTTCCTCAATCTTCCTGAGAATATGGAGCATATTTACAGTAGTTGTTTGAATGTCCTTTTTTGGTAATTCTGCTAATTTTCCTTCATGTTTAGATCTGTTTCTATTGACTGGTTTTTCTCTTGCCTATTTGGTCATATTTTTCTGCTTTGAATGCCTGGTAATTTTTAAATTAGATTTTGGACATTGTGATTTTAATATTGTTAGTGCTCGATTTTGTTATTTTATATAATGTTAAACTTTGTTCTAGAATGTGGTTATGTTATTTGGAAATCAGCTTTATCCTTTCAGGTTTGCATTTAAGCATTGTTAGGGGAGGTTGAGAGCAATCTTTAACGTAGGCTAATTTGGTCCCATTGCTAACGTGGTACCCATCTGCAGACTTTGTCTGACTACCAGTATATGAGTAAGCCTTTCTACACTTGCTGGGGGAAAAACAAATTATTTTATTTGTGGAACCCTCTGTGAGCTTAACAATTTCTTTTCCTTTCTAATAGTTCTTTGTTTCCAGCTCTGAGTATTTTCCTCTTTGATCTATATATGCAGATCAGTATTCAAAAAAAGATGTAAGATGACCCTTCTGTAGACCTCCAGAGTTCTTTGTCAAACTCCTTCTTCTGCAGTACTCTGCCCCACAAATTCCAGGTACCTTGGCCTCTCCAAGTGTTGATCTCTATGTCTTTGGCTTGGCAAGACTTCTATATTCTGTATAGGTTCCTCCTCCTGCCCCACAGGCTAGAAACTTCTCCATGTAGTAAGCTGGGGTAATCGTAGGGCTCACCTTGTTTTTTTTCTTCAGGGATCACTGTTGAATATGCCTGTAGTCCAATGTCTGGTAGTTGTTGTTTCATCTGTTTTGTCCAGTCACTCAAGGTAGGAGGGTAAATTATGTTTTGTTCTTCTGTCTTGGCTAGAGGAGGAAGGCTCACTGAAACACTTTTGATGAAGGCACACTTTTTTTTTTTATAAAGATTTTATTTATTTATTTGACAGAGAGATCACAAGTAGACAGAGAGGCAGGCAGAGAGAGAGAGAGAGAGAGAAGCAGGCTCCCTGCTGAGCAGAGAGCCCGACACGGGACTCGATCCCAGGACCCTGAGATCATGACCTGAGCCGAAGGCAGCGGCTTAACCCACTGAGCCACCCAGGTGCCCCGAAGGCACACATTTAATATTCTGATGACATTAATTTGGTGCAGTGAAGTCTGCTGAGTAGGAAGACTTCCAAAGGAGCTGCCCTGAACCATAAATGATACCATATTTTGAAGTGTTTTTTTTTATTATAAAGAAAGATAATTATAAATACTAAAGAAAAAGAAAAATCAAAATGGAAAAGATAAAAAAATTTATAATCTTTCTAGTGCTGTGATTGTTTTCATTGTTGTATATTAGCCTACATGTATGCATAGTTTTACATAGTTGTAATCATGTTATCCTTCTATTTTGTGTTTTTTAAAACATGTGTCATAAAATATTCTTTTTTGGTAATTTTCTTAAATCTTTCTCTGTCTTTTTTTGTACAGTGTGGGCTTAGTTTATTTAACCATTCTTTTCATGGAAATTATGGTTGTTTCCAGTTTTTACTATTACTTACGTCTCTTTAAAATGGCTGTGTACTATGTTATTTTTGTGAACCATAATTTACTACATAAAAGATTACCTTAGCTTGAGGCTTTTAGGGCATTTTGAAATAATTTTGTGTTTAAATTTGGTAACAGAAAAGAATGTAAAAGCCTATGGCATTTGCAAAGGAAATGCAGTGATGAGGTCATCTGGTTCTTGTTCACTAAGGAGCAGAGCTGACAGAATGTTACAGAGAAATAATCCATGGACAGAGTTAAATATCTCACTGAGATAAGGAAAGGAAAATTCAACTCAATTCCATAAATGTTTTGGTCCCCACCCTCAGAGAATTTATGATCTTGTGGAGGATCTAGTGAAACACATTTAAGGAGTTTCACAGTTGAGTTGGAAAAGATCTGTCTGACCTGCTGAAACAATTGTTTTCATTACATGATTAAACTTGCACATACACTGGGTAAAACCGGATTTCAGACTGAGGAGCTTTAACTTGGAACTATACCAACTTCCCCTGCACTAAATCTTGTAAATTAGGCAGTGTTCTGATAATATGTTTTATTAAGGCTTCCTTACTCTCTTCCGTAAAATTACACGAATTTATAAAAGTGAGGTATTGCTAGAAGAGATGCAGAGCAGCCAGATGAGTTTTCTTTCCCTGTTACAGCCATGGCATTCCCTCAGATTTAGCTGCTGCTGTTTCTTTCCTGGCTGGAATACCGGTCAGGAGTAGGTAGTGATGGTTCTCAGGTATTAAGTTCCTAAGCAGATTGGTTACACGTTTCTTAATTTCTTAACGTAATGTTGTTAGGCTCTACTTTTCCTTCCTTTGGAAAAGTCTTAGATATATTCATTCATTTGTTTGGGAGGCCATTTATTTAAATACTAATAGCTAATATACGACATTTACTGTGTGCCAGGCACTGATCTAAGGGTTTATATATATTAACTTATTTCATTTTCATAAGAGTCCTTTCATGTAAGTATTGCTGTTACTGTCATAGTAAATGGCAGGTGCAGGAATTGGACTCTGACAGTTGGCTTCAGAGTTCATACTCATAACCATTTACTCTAAGTACATTCTCTAGAGTCATACCCTCAGGTTCAAATTCTGGCTTAGTTACTTACAACTGTTTGGATGACTTAGATCAATTATTTGCCTCCTTTGAGTCTGTTTCCTCCTCTCTCTGCTATCTTTTATATAACCTAACTTTGTTCCCTTCTTGGCACATAGTAAACTTGGCTCTTATTAAGTATTCCTTCATTAAAAACATAAACTTGGAGTGCCTGCCATGTGCTTGCTCTTCCAAGGAGCAGTTGTGCTGGTTTGTCTCTTTTCTGAAATGGTATCAATACTATAATGTATGGTCCTGAAGCTCTTAGCTGACTGAGGTTGTTCTGTCTTTCCATCTTCTTTTCTTTTACTGCTGGGCGTGGAAAAGAGATAGAATTTGGTCAGAAAAGAGAAGGCTATTCCTCTTGATTCATGTTGCAGGTCACACAGTTATAGTAGCTAAAGCAGGTTATTCCTTGACTGAAACATGACTGTCCTCTGACAAGATAATTTGCCCTGTTTGACCCAGCTGAAACCTTTAGGAGAAAGATAAGTATGGAGCAGGAGGAGATACTTACTCAACCAGCCATGTCCACTAAATCAGCCATTAGAGCAATGATAAATGTGGCTGCCAGGTTAATCTTACCTTACCACCTCAATGCAGATTTTAAATGAATGTAAAAACTAAGCATGGAAACCTGTTAGTAGGGAGTAGATGGAGGGGAACCCAAGGCAAAGGAGTATTTTGATAGAAAGTGAAAAAAAGCTAGAGAAAAAAAATCCTGGTGAAGGTAGTTGAGAATAAGCCCTTATATTTTTCTCTAAGGTGAGGAAGTTTAAAATGAATGTTGTTGTAGGCTCTGGTTATTCTAATAAAGCTATTCTGAGATGTGTCTTTATTCCTCATTTTTGTGTTTTATACTGGGGGTCTAACAGATCTTTTTTCTTTTCTTCCTTATAGTCCTGAGGCTTTCTACCAATGCAGGCCAGTGGAAAGAAGCAGCTAGCAAGGTGACCCACGCATTGGTTAATATCAGGTAAGGAATACCTCTTTCAGCATTCCTTGGCTCATCCTGAGGTTTATTGTACCTTGCTGAGTGGAGTGTGTTGAACACCACTGATATTTTAAGCCCTGATGTCTGTAGGAGTGGAAGAAATGTCGTACTTGATCAAGAAAAGCAGGAGTGCATGAGACTTTCATATTGTCGTATTGAAATAGCTCACAGTGCTGTTCTGTGAATTTTCGTACCAAGACATGGTTGCAAGCCCTTTTCAGGCATCTTTGTTGCCAAAGTGTTTTCTGTGTATAGGCCATCTGAAAGCTTTTCTCTGAAATATTTTTTCCTGCCATTCTCTGTGAGTTCAGGGAATGATTCATGGGGATCTGGAACTTTGACGTTTTGCTTTACATGGCTCTTTCTATTTGCGGTAAACAGAGGCAAATGGAGCTCATGGGGCTAAGTTATTTTAGGTTCCTTATGAAACAGCAAAGCAATTACGGAGTGCTATATGTATTGGATAAAATTAAGTCAGACATGGAGTTTGGCTTAGGGTCTTGAGGAAATACCACACACCCACAGGAGTGAGTTGTTCATAAATGGAGAGAATGTGCTTTCAGTATCATGAAATACCAAGCTGACTTTCCTTACATTCCTCGTTCCCTTTGTGCCTATCATTTCCCATTTTCTCAACACTTATTAAATTGTTCTTGCAAACAATTGAAAAATTAAGGGGCGCCTGGGTGGCTCAATGGGTTAAGCTGCTGCCTTCGGCTCAGGTCATGATCTCAGGGTCCTGGGATCGAGCCCCGCATCGGGCTCTCTGCTCAGCAGGGAGCCTGCTTCCTCCTCTCTCTCTGCCTCCCTCTCTGCCTGCTTGTGATCTCTGTCTGTCAAATAAATAAATAAAAAAATCTAAAAAAAAACCCAAAAACAACAAAAAAAAACAATTGAAAAATTAACACTTGAGTAGAAGAGGCAAACCCAGCAGATGGGGAAACTTGATTTAGCTCCAGATATAAGCCTTGCCAGACATTCCCAGCAATGGTAATGCACATCTACAACTTGGTATAGATTCTGATGTGTGACAGGTCTGGGATTTAATGTTTATTTACATATCTTTCTTTTCTTTTCCTTTCTTTTTTATTTTTTCTTTCTCTCTCTCTCTCTCTCTCTTTTTTTTTTTTTTTTTTGAAGTAAAATGTCCTGTAGTGATTTACAGTGGCATTTGGCATGTCTGGGAACAAAAGAAGTGTGAAATGTGTATGTTGGGAGAGCTGGAATGAGAGGGCCTAGGGGTGAGATGCGCTAACAAGACTGCACTGAAGGTTAATCTGCCTTACTTGACCCCAGAGACATTTTGCTGCAAACATAGCTTTATAAATCTCACAAATGCATATCTGTACCTAGCAAATAAACCAGATACTGTAGTAAGGCCTCATGATAAATGTGATTTTCTATAAAAATCAGGGATTACAAACTGCCTTCTTCCAAATATCCCTTTGTGGCCCAAGGGCCGTATGACAAATGTGGGTGTTTGAAAGAAGCTCCAGATTCTGGGCTAGAGTTTGAAGTTCATATGGGTATAATTTATGTTGTGTTTATTTATTCATGTATTTACTTAGGCTTTCCAGGCAGCTCCTTTTCATCTGGGACCTGTTTCCTTGATCACATTCCTTTATGCTTGCTTTATCTCCTACTTTGTTGCTTTCCCTTTCGGTGGCTTCTGACTTGGCTGCTGTCCTTATTCTTCCCAAGGGCCATCAAACAGTTGATTTAAGCTTTTGGCCTATGCTTTTTGTGAATAGCCCGGAAAGGACTGGGCTGAACTTTGAGTGGATGCCTATAACTATGACCTCTTTCTTCTCTTTGCAAGTCTCCATCAGGCCTCTACCTTCATTTTTATTCCTCACATTTCTTTGATAAACTTGCTGCAGAGAATAATTAGCTCATCTTCACTGTCACTAATGAATTAGACTTGGAGTATATGTCAAAAGTATCAAAGGGCGCCTGGGTGGCTCAGTTCGTTAAGTAACTGCCTTCGGCTCAGGTCATGATCCTGGAGTCCCGGGATCGAGTCCCACATCGGGCTCCTAGCTCCACAGGGAGTCTGCTTCTCACTCTGACCTTCTCCCCTCTTATGCTCTCTCTCACTCTCTCTCTTTCAAATAAATAAAATCTTTAAAAAAAAATGTATCAAAGATCCAGTCAGTTTTCTCAAGAGATTACAGGAAAATGTGTTTGTCACTTACCACACTATGGCCAGATCAGGGCAAAATAGTGGTAATGCTAAGCCAGCTAAAAATTATTTTTCTTTCTTTATCTTTCTCCCTTTCTACCTTCCTTTCTTCCTTCCTTGCTTTCTTCTTTCTTTCTTTCTTTCTTTTTTTTTTTTTTTTTTTAAGATTTTACTATTTATTTGACAGAGACAAAGCGAGAGAGGAAACACAAGCAGGGGGTACTGGGAGAGGGAGAAGCAGGCTTCCCTCCAAGCAGGGAGCCCGATGCAGGGCTTGATCCCAGGACCCTGGGATCATGACCTGAGCCGAAGGCAGACACTTAATGACTGAGTCACCCAGGTGCTCCTTTTTTTCCTTTATGACACTTATTTCCCTTAATAAGTGCTAAGTTTTTTGCTCTTTTATATACTGTCTTCTTCAATATTCAAACTCCATAGAGTGTATCATAAGCTTTAAAAAAAAAATACTTTGTACCAATGAGAAAACAGAGTTTTAAAGATATTGTGAATTGCAGGAAATCCCACAGTTGTTGTCTGGCAAACCATAACACATACCCTCCCCAGTGTCTATTTTTAAGTTATCTCTGCACTCAACTTAGGGCTCAAACTCCCAACCCTAAGATCAAGAGCCACATGCTCCACTGACTAATCCAGCCAGACACCTGGACTGAGCCAGCCCAGCACCCCAGGGCTCCTTCTTCCATGTCATAATGGCTCCCATTAAGTTGCATCCAAGGCTACCATGGAGGTAAACAGAACACTCAGCATGATGTACTGAAAGGAGCATGGAAATTTTAGTTAGAGAAGCTGGATTTAAAATTTTTGTCTCGGGGTGCCTGGGTGGCTCAGTGGGTTAAAGCCTTTGCCTTTGGCTCCGGTCATGATCCCAGGGTCCTGGGATCGAGCCCTGCATCGGGCTCTCTGCTCAGCAGGGAGCCTGCTTCCCCCTCTCTGCCTGCCTCTCTGCCTACTTGTGATCCCTGTCTGTTATTAAATAAATAAAATCTTAAAAAAAATTTTTTTTGTCTCTACCACTCAATGTGTGACCTTGAGCAAGTTATTTAGCTTCTATGGACCTCTTTCCACTATCTATAAAATGAAGATCATGATGATTATCAATTCCTTCATGGGGAAATAGTTGTGAGAATTATATAACATATGTGACGGGACTTAGTGAACTATAAAATACTGGCCTGAAGCATAATGTATTTAAGAGTCATCCCTGTTGTAGTATGGGTCAGAATTTCCTTCCTTTTAAAGGCTGATTAATATCCCATTGTATGTATATGCCGTGTTTTTTTAAATCCATTCTTCCATTGATGAAATCCCAAGAGGGTTGCTACCACCTTTTGGTCATTGTGTTTTGGTTATTTGTACATGGGTGTACAAATATCTATCCAGTCTCTGCTTTCACTTCTCTTGGGCATATACCTAGAAGTGGAATTGGTGCATCATATGATAATTCTGTTTAGTTTTTTGAATGATTGCCATACTGTATTTAGGATTAGCATTTTGAGCCTTCCTTACAATGTTTCCTAAGTATGTCTTCATTTGTCCCTTCTATGAGAGTTAAGATGTTATCCTTAACCTTGAAAGATGTTTTGCTGTAGGTAGATTTCGATGCTTTGAATGAGGGTGGTACAGGGAGTTTCTTTTCTCAGAGTTGGTATTCTCTTAACTGAGGGTGAAAATGTGGTATGCCCAAGTCTGTATTCCACTCCAGCAGTAATGAGTGCTGCCTTACGCTCCTTCGTTTTTTTCTAAGAGCTTGTGTTGTGCATCCATGACACTACTAACTTTGGGTGGTTTAGAAAACAAGAAACTGTCAGAAAATTGGACCCATGGGTCTCCCAGGGACACTATGGGATTTTTTTTTTTTTTAAGATTTTTATTTATTTATTGATAGACAGAGACCACAAGTAGACAGAGAGAGAGGAGGAAGCAGGCTCCCCACTGAGTAGAGAGCCCGATGTGGGGCTTGATCCCAGGACCCTGAGATCATGACCTGAGCCGAAGGCAGAGGCTTTAACCCACTGAGCCACCCAGGCGCCCCTGGGGTGTTTAACTATTGGCCACCAAGCTTATTAATAAGGATAAAGTATACAAAGACTTAGAAGTAAAACTGTGATAGTGTGCAACACTTCCTTCTGTTGTTATAGAGATTATTGGTGCTGATCTCACAGCTGGAAAAGATTCTAAGGCAGAGTGAATGAACTCTTAGCCACCTCTCCTATAGTATGTTCTTTGATAACCCTGGAAAATGTTTGGGTTGCATGCGAAATTATCAGACATCTAACAGCTGAGAGGACCTCAAGGTGGTTTGGTGGTTGATGACAGGTACAAGTTAAGTCTTTGGGATCTTCTGGGATACAATATATCTAATGGCAGCCCTAACATAGTATCTTACCAGCAGGTGAAAGGCAGCGGAAAGGCTGCAGACTTTAATGTTCTTTGGAGTTTAGATTGTGACAGTGAAAATTCAAAGTGCTTCCACATGCTTGGAGGCCTAAATTTGCTCAAGTGTCAGTCTGTTTGCTTTTCACTTGTCTTTCATGGCTTAGTCATGCCAGTTCTTTAATTGTCAGAGTTATTTGTGTTTAAACAATTTGTCTCTTTCTTCCTGTTTGATCCTTCAGAGAGATTCTTAAAATGCAGCTGCTTAGAAGCTGCTGTTTTTTAAATTGAAGTATAGTCGACGTACAGTGTTCTGTCAGTTACAGGTGCACAGCGTAGCAGCTCAACAATTCTATCCATAGTGCAGTGCTCACCATGATAAGTGTAGTTACCATCTCTCACCATACATAGTTATTTCAGTATTATTGATTATATTCCCTATGCTGTACTTTTCATCTTTGCTTTTATTTTGTAACTGAACATTTGTACCTCTTAATCTGCTTCACCTATAACATCCATCCCCCTACCCACACCCACCTGGCAACCACCAGTTTGTTCTCTGTATTTATGAGTCTGTTTTTGTTTGTTTGCTTATTTGTTTTGGTTTTTGGATTTCATATGTAAGTGAAATCATATAGTATTTGTTTTTTTCTGACTTATTTCACTTAGCATAATACCCTCTAAGTTCATCTATGTTGTTGTCAGTGGCAAGAGCTCAGTCTTTTTTAATGGCTGAGTAATATTCCATTGTATGTGAATATATATGTATACATACCACAAATTTATCCATTTATCTCTTGATGGACACTTGGGTTGCCTCCATATCTTGGCCAATGTAAATAATACTGCAATAAACATAGGGACGTGAATGTTTTTCCAAATTAGTGTTTTTGAGAAACTATTTATTTTTAAGTAGCCTTCATGCCTAACGTGGGGCTTGAATTCACAACCATGAGATAAATGTACTGACTGAGCTAGCCAGGTGCCCCGAAACTGCTATTTTTATTGAAATACCTGATGTCATTAATGTAGAGGGCCCTGTTTTTGTTTCTTCCCATAGGTGAGTTGTTCCTTTGTTTTGCCACAAGAAAAATAAAATATTACATTAAAATTCTACTTTGTATAATTGTTACTTCAGCTGCCTTCAGAGATCAGCTGGTCCTGTAAGGGCCTATTTAGCCAGGGCAGCTCCATCCCGTTAAACAGTGATTTTGTTGTTTATGCAGTAAAACTTAAACTGACCCTACCCCTCCCCCCTCAGGGAACTTATTTAAAAGCAAGCCCGGGAAATCAGTCCCAGGTAACAAAGCCCAAATACAAGGGCGGGTCAGGCCAGGTGGAGACATCCAATCAGTGGGGCGCATACTGTCTCCCTAGCTACCAAGGAGTATGGGTCCCGTCTTTTGGGCGCCAATTCTGACCAAGGTGATAGGCTAGTTCAAATATCTACTAGGGTAAATTGTAATTCAATTGGCCACCCATGTGTGACCTAGCATGACTGCAGCTTTCTCTGTGTGTTCCAATCTCATTGGCCATCTGCATGTGGCCAGACCCAACCACATGGCCTTTGCTCTATAAAAGTTAGTCTGTAAGGCAGGGAGGGGTCGCCTCTTTGTTTTGTTTTAAGATTTTATTTATCTGTTTGACAGAGATCACAAGTAGGCAGAGAGGCAGGCAGAGAGAGAGAAGGAAGCAGGCTCCCCACTGAGCAGAGAGCCCAATGCGGGGCTTGATCCCAGGACCCTGAGACCATGCATGACCTGAGCCGAAGGCAGAGGCTTTAACCCACTGAGCCACCCAGGAGGGTTGCCTCTTTGTAAGAGACGGCCCCGACCAGTTGGTTTGACTGTGGGTTTGATTCTCGATGCTTGGCGCAAAATAAAGCTTTGCTTGACCTTCGCTTTCTATCAGTCTCGCTCCTTTGATCACGGACCTATCATTGGGGGACCTTTCAGTCCACAAAGGAAAAATACTCTGAGGGGCCAAATGCAGGACTGGAAGGAAAACATTTGGGAAGTTTTGCTTGGAGACTTCTATGCTAAATATTTCCTGCTACCACTTAGCAGGTTACCCTAGCGAGATCCTGTACTTTAGGAAGATGTCTGCTGACTATTAACCTAATTAGTCAAAAGAGAAGAAGAAAAATGTTAGACTAAAATCTGACCTTCTTCTAACCAAACAACTTTCAAGGTAAGTAATTTGAAGCCCTTAATGAATCTACTGAAGTTAACATCTTAATGCTTTTCACTTAATTAGCATTTTATTAGCACCAAGTTCACAATCCTATTCTCTGGTTGCTTACAGAAATAGTGGCTGAATCACTGCAAATAGGTTTTTTCCTGATCTGTAATTTTCTTAAGGTGGATAAAGTTTTAACTCTGTGACTAATATATTAAATTTTTCCTGTATTAGGAGTGCACTAAAGTTTAGTTTTTTTTTGGCAATGCCTTTTTATCCATTAGGCCTCCAAGGGTTGACAAGGGTGACTTTTTAGATAATTGCTGTGGTTAGTGACAAGCTTGGGGTTTGGAATGAGGTTTTAGTGCATTTCTTTCTAAGTGTCTTAATTGTTCACCTTGTAAGTTTGCCTCTTGTCCCTCTCTTTGCTCCACGATCTCTTTGTTTCAGTGCTCAAGTAGTCCTCCCCCACTTCCTGCTTATGTGCTTATGTAGCTGTTTTCCTTCATCCTAAAAAATACTCCCTCAAAAAAAAGGAGGGGGAGGAGGAGGAGGAGGAAAGCTTTAAATGTACACTCTGCTAGGGAGGCTGGGGAACAAGAATAGCTCTCAGCAGCCTCTGATAGGGGAGTTCATTGAGCATAGCACCCTTTGGAGCAGGCTGCATATAGAATTCTGAATGTCATGGAGAAAAAGCCCTCAGGCGGTAATCAGGGAGCGCACATTCACTGTTGATGGTTGCAATTAGGTTTGGAAAGGGAATGTGAGGTCTCAGCTAGGCAGAGTCCGTCCAAATCCGCTTGCCCATGAACCTGTTTAGGCTACAGAATTTGCCTTTGAGTCACAGTTCTTTTAGCAGAATGGATACTGGTGAGTTGAGAGGAGGAACAGTTTGACACCAGGCGCTTTAGCTGAAGGATGCAATGTAGTATAGTGAAAAATGTGGACCAAAGCAGTCAAATGACAGGAGCAGAGGCATTGGGCTGACGACTCTTGAATAGCAAGAAGTACATGAAAATAAGCTTCTAAACCAGTTGTCTGCTCAAAAGTGGCAGTCAGGCAGGCTCAGATTATCCCCTTGGTTAGAATTTATCAGTAATGACCTTTCTTCTGTTAAGCAGACCCTGCTGATCTCCCATTACAGAGAATAAAAAGCATTATGCAGATTAAAACAACGCACCAAAATGAGGCTGGTATAATATCGTTTCCCCAGTGACTGGGAGCATTACATATTATTCTAATAGTTGCTATTCTCTGATCTCTTAAGAGGACAGCTAGAAATAAAAAACCAAACACTGAATCCCATGTGGCTAATGGTCTGTTTTCCCCTAACTTGGTTTATGCTGCAGAGTGAGGTTTTGCGTTAGGTCATAGCTAGGTTTGGTGAACTACAGTACAGTAAAGAAGTTTTGGTTGAAGAGATCCAGATATTTGTAATGGAATATTAAGATTTTTAGTTGGGGCTGCTGTGATTTCAGGTGAGTGTGACTTTAGTTTTATATATTTCCCTCAATCTGAAATTCTCTTGGGGTCTTTTTCCGCTTTCCTTTTAAAAATTTTTTGACTTATCATCATCGTTATTATTTTAAAGATTTATTTATTGGAGGGGCGCCTGGGTGGCTCAGTGGGTTAAGGCCTCTGCCTTCAGCTCAGGTCATGATCCCAGGGTCCTGGGATCCAGCCCTGCATTGGGCTCTCTGCTCAGCGGGGAGCCTGCTTCCCTTCCTCTCTCTGCTTGCCTCTCTGCCTACCTGTGATCTCTTGTCTGTCAAATAAATAAATAAAATCTTAAAAAAAAAAAGATTTATTTATTGGAGAGAGAGAGCCCAAGAGAGTGTGGGAGGGGAAGGGACGGGAGAGGGAAAGAGAATCTAGAGCAGACTCGGTGCTGAGCACAGAGCCCAGTGCAGCGGCTGATCTCACAACCCTGGCACCCCCTCACTTTGCTTTTTTTTTTTTTTTTTTTTTTTAAGAAAATTGCAAGAAAATTTGCATAATATAAAATTTACTGATCTCACAACCCTGGCACCCCCTCACTTTGCTTTTTTTTAAAGAAAATTGCAAGAAAATTTGCATAATATAAAATTTACTATTTTAACCATTTTTAAATCTACAGTTCTATGACATTAAGTGCATCCATAGTGTTGTGCAGCCATCACCATGAGGCATCTTTTTCATATTCTTTAACTGAAATGAAACAGTAACTCCTTATTCTCTCCTCTTCTAGCCCCTGGCAGTTGCCATTCCACTTTCTGTGTTTGTGAGTTTGACTACTCTAGGAACATATTTATAAGAGGAATTAAACAATATTTGTCGTTCTGTGCCTGGCATATTTTACTTAGCATAATATCCTCAAGGTCCTTCCATGTTATATCATAATTTCCTTTTTTTTTTTTTTTTTTTAAGTGATCTCTACACGCAGCATGTGACTTGAACTCACAGTCCCAAGATCAAGAGTCCCATGCTCCACTGACTGAGCCAGCCAGGCACCCCTTCATCCCCCACTTTTTTAAAAAAGACTGAATAATATTCCATTGTATGTATACCACATTTATCATTTATCCAGTGATGGACCCTTGCATTGCTTCCACTTTTTGGCTATTATAAATAATGCTTCTATGAACATGGGTGTACAGATCTTTGAGAACCTGCTTTTTCTTTTTTTGGGTATATACCCAGAAGTGGAATTGCTGAATCATATGGTCATTTTATTTTTAATTTTGGGGGGAAATCACCATACCCTTTTCCATATCAGCTGCACCATTTTGCATTCCCACCAGTGTTGTGCAAGGATTCCAGTTTCTCATACCCTGGCTGATACTCGTTATTTTCTATTTTTTGGTAATAGCTATCCTAATGGGTATGAAGTGGTATTGAATTGCAGTTTTGACTTGCATTTCCATAATGACTAGTGGTATTGGTTATCTTTTTCATGTGTTTATTGGTTATTTGTCTATCTTCCTTGGAGAAATGTCTATTCCTGTCCTTTGCCAGTTCTTAAATTGGGTTGTTTGGCTGTTTTGTTGTTGAGTTCTAAGAATTTTTTATATATTCTGGATTCCAATCTCTTATGAAATACATGGTTTGGGCCCCATGGTGTAATGGTCAGCACTCTGGACTCTGAAATACATGGTTTGCAGATTTTTTTTTCGGTAGATTCCCTTTCATTCTGTTGATTGTGTCCTTTGAGTCATAAAAGTTTTTAATTTTGATGAAGTCCAGCTCATCTGTTTTTTTCTTTTGTTGACCATGCTTTTGGTGTCATATCCAAGCAATCATTGCCAATTCAAGTCCTGCAGCTTTCTCATGTTTCCTTTGAAGAGTTTTATAGTTTTAGCTCTTACATTTAGGTCTTTGATACATTTTAAGGAAAGTTTTATATATGGTGTAAGGTAAAGCTCCAAGTTCACTTTTTTGCATGTGTCTATCCCAGCACCCACTCTACTTTTTTGAGTTAACCACAGTTCTGATTTGTTAATTGAAATCAGGCTGAATTAACTGTTGAGTATAGAATTTGAGACTCCACATTTTTTCTGTATGTCCCTGTTCAGTTTTGTTTTTTAGGTTTGTTCATTGCTCTGTTTATTTAAGATATGGCACAACGTAGTGGTTAAGAGCAGGGACTCTATATAGAGTTTGGTTCTCTGAGTTTGAGTCTAAGCTCTACCACTTACTCTGGATACATTTTTAAACCACTCTTTGCTTTGAGTTTCCTCATGGAACATGGGTCATTGCTGAGATGATTAAATGACAATATATGTAAAGCACTCGGAATAGTACCTGGCACACAGTCAATATCTAGCACAGTCAGTGCTATGTAAGTGTTCATTATTATCATCTTTTTTTAAAAAAAATTGTTATTACTTTGCAAGTCTGGAGGTCTTACCAGCCTTGGTTCTGATGATCTGCATGGGACTTCATTCTAGAAAGCAACTCCCTTCCATATCCAGCGTTATTCAGTTCCCTTGGCTCTAGGTGGACCTAGAAGGGACAAGATTTAATAAAATCTTAAAAAAAAAAACTCATAAAAAAAAAGAAATTGTTTAGATTTTTTTTTTTTAAGATTTTATTTATTTGACAGAGAGAGAGCGATCACAAGTAGGCAGAGAGGCAGGCAAAGAGAGAGAGAGGGGAGGAAGCAGGCTCCCTGCGGAGCAGAGAGCCCAACTCAGGGCTTGATCCCAGGACCCTGGGATCATGACCTGAGCCGAAGGCAGAGGATTTAACCCACTGAGCCACCCAGGTGCCCCAGATTTTTTTTTTTAAGATTTTATTTATTTATTTGACAGAGATCATAAGCAGGCAGAGAGGCAGGCAGAGAGGGGGAAGCAGGCTCCCTGCTGAGCAGAGAGCCCGATGCAGGGCTCGATCCCAGAACCTTGGGATCCTGACCTGAGCTGAAGGCAGAGGCTTTTAACCACTGAGCCACCGAGGCGCCCCTGAAATTGTTTAGATTTATACTAAATTCCAGTGAGATATAGAAATAGCACTCTTATGTAGCTCTATCTAAACATACACATGCAACACTCACTATAGTAAACTTTATTTGCCAAAAAGCACACTAAAAAGGAGAATTTCATGTATTTCCTGAGAAGGTAAGGATGCATTAGAAACAGGATCCTAATTCTGTTCACTTTATCATCTCTGGAACTAAGACTAGGTAAGAGTGGGGGAAAAGTCTGTATTTAGAGTTTAGATATATTTTGTTTGTGAGAGATTTTCTCACATGTAGGTGTTAAACACAGCATTCTAGATCCTGCTCCATTCTTTGGTGAGCTACTAGCCTACAGCTCGAATGTGTAGAGAGCTCACTGGCTCTTGATGCTTCCATCTTGAACTTTTAACAAAGAAAGAGTATAGTGCAAAAGTAGCAGCACTAATTGGTATACACTTGTTTTGGAGGTATATAGCTTTGAGAGAAGGACACAGTACTTTGATGTGGAATGGATTAAGGAGTTGTTAGGTGTGTGCATTTATGTCTGGAGTCAGCGTTGGTTTGTGCAAAATATTCTTGTCCTGTGCCCCGTCTTTTGCATCTCATTTTCTCCCAGCAATGTAGGGTTTGCTGACTGTGGCCTATTTTTGTTGGCTCAGATAAGGGACTGTTTCTGGAGTGTGACTCCTAGGAGAAAAGAAGTCAGCCTTGAGCTCAGCCCTTTATCCTGAATCAAGCTATTGGTCTGTAAAATAGAAGTACCTGTTTAGTGAGTTCCAGGTGCATGCTCTGAGAGTGTCAGTTGAGGCCTCCCAGGTGTGGGTCCTCACCTTTTGTAAAGGCTAGGGTTTTATAGGATTGTAATAGCCAGCTGGAGAAAAATTGTAATGGTGAGTTAGTTGGAAGAGTTCTTATATATGTATCTGGTGACCTTTGAATGTTGTTTTAGAAAACGATCAGACAGTCTTTTTACTTGTTAATTATATTGATTTTTTTCTCTTAATGAATTATGTCAAGTACTTACTTGACCATTTTGGAGGTGGTTTGGAGGAACTATATTCGTGACTGAGCCAGTGATACTAGAATAGCTGCTTCTTGTGACTAGAGGTAATTAAGAGTCCTGGGCCCTGGGGCAGCTGGGTGGCTCAGTGAATTAAGCCTCTGCCTTTGGCTCAGGTCATGATCTCAGGGTCCTGGGATTGAGCCCTGCATTGGGCTCTCTGCTCCCTCCTCCGCCCCGGCCACTGCCCCTGCCTGCCTCTCTGCCTACTTGTGATCTCTGTCTGTCAAATAAATGGATAAAATCTTTTTTTTTTTTTTTAAGATTTCATTTATTTATATGACAGACAGAAATCACAAGTAAGCAGAGAGGCAAGTAGAGAGAGAGGGGGAAGCAGGCCTCCCGTCAAGCAGAGAGCCCGATGCGGGGCTTGATCCCAGGACCCTGGGATCATGACCTGAGCCGAAGGCAGAGGCTTTAATCCACTGAGCCACCCAGGTGCCCCTAAATGGATAAAATCTTAAAAAAAAAAAAAAAAGAGTCCTGGACCTTGAGGTAAGTTGAAAGGGCTTGATTCTGAGCAGACAGTTGCAGATGAAATTGCTGAGAGCACTGGAGAAGAAATGTATGATTGTCAGTTTCCTCCAGAATGTTCTAGCCCTTGGTCCCATATGTGTGAGTGAATGACCCCCAAATTATCTCCTTTTTAGGTTCTCAGTCTGACAACATTCTTTGTATTCATTCTGTTTCTCTAGATGTGTATCTACACAGCAAAGACCTTTGATTGCAGTTGTCCCACTAATAGTTAATTGGATCTCATACCTATAATTTTGTGGTGTGGTAAATTAGGTTTTTAAACTTAGCATTGACTTTTTTATAGGTACCTGAGATGAGTCATGTGATGTATGTCCTTTATTCTGCTAATCTTTTAGTCAGTAGGTCTCACCCTATGCGTTTTTCAGTTTTTTAATAGGTAAGCATCAAAAACCTGGGAAGAGACAGACTCAGAGAAAGAATGAGTGAGAGGAAGTGTGGTGTGTTTGTGTGAGATTGACTTGGGATCCTTTCTTTAGATGCCTGTGGTTTTGGGGTTCCTGAGTGGCTCAGTTGGCTAAGTGTCCGACTCTTGATTTTGGCTGAGGTAACGATCTCAGGACCCTGAGACTGAGCTTCGCGTCAGCCTCCCTGCTCAGCAAAAAGTCTGCTTTGTCCTTCTCCCTCTGCTCCTCCCCTTCTCTCAAATAAATAAACAAATAAAATCTTAAAAAAAAAAAGAAACACCGTCTGGTTTTAGGAGTGTTTCTTTATTCTTTTGTTTCTGTTACTGCTTCCTTGTCTTTACAACTCTTTCTAAATGCTAGGAGTTGAGAACCAAAGGGGCAGTCAAGGTGACATAGACTTGCTGCTTCTGTCTTAGTAGGTCAGGAAAAAAGGTATTTGACATATTTTATAGTAGGGTCATTGGGGTGGGAAGGGGCTAGAGTCTAGCAGTCCAAAGTCTATTATTGCTGGGCTTTTGCTTTTTCCCAGCCAGTTCTTCTCATCCTCTGGCTCTCTGGAGATGGCCTGCTTTTGCTGGTACAGCTGTCCTTGGTCCTTAAGGGATGTGCTGCTCCCTAATTATTACTGATCCCAGGGTAAGACAAAAAGTTTCATTTTCACCTGAGAAATGGTTGGTTTCTTTTTTCCTTCTTCAAAAGGAACTCTTGCTAGAAAGTATAGACACTTTATCATGACTTAGTTCACAAAATGCTGGTTTCTAATTGTAACTACTATAAATCCTAGCACAAATGGGATCAATAGGCATAATTCAGGTCCCTAATTTCTTTCTTTCCATCCCATATCTAGCACACTTAAAAAAGGAGTCTTTTTAAATTGTGGGCAGTTCTTTCTCTTATCTGTTAATTTTCCTTCTCCATTTTTTCTTTCCTAAAAGTCGGTCTGGAACTCTGGCCAATTAACTTAGGTTTTCTAACCACGTAGAACACAGTAGATTGTTAATCTACTAGTGGGTTGAGGAAGCCATTACTATGGGGTAGAAGTATATTATCCTGTCAGCAAACGTAATAGGCATCTCTTCAGCAGATGAAACTTTGGTTTTCTTTGAATGTTGTAAACAAAAAGAGGAGTGGCTCATAGGAGCATAATCGCTCTAAATTCTCAGATTTATACCAGAATGCCAGGTGCCATACCTCCTTTCTTCTACTGGACTTCAGTGTTGCAGATAGCAGTGCCAGGATCACAGAACCCTGAAAGCTGAAGGAGCTGAAGAGGCCATCTAATCAGGTCTCCTTCCCAAGTCATGTATCTTACTTGTTGGGGTCATATCCAACCTCTTCTTGAACACTTAGTGAAATAGTGCTTAATATTTTAGGCTATAGACTATTCAGTTTTTTAAATGATGAGAATTTTGGAGTACCTGGCTGACTCATTTGGTGGAACATTCAAGTCTTAATCTCAGGGTTGTAAATTCAAGACCCACATTGGGTGTAGAGATTAATTAAAAAAAAATCTTTTTTAAAATGATGAGAATCTCTTCCTTATGTTGGAATCTTCCTCTTTATAACCTGAACCTTCAGGTGCAACACCAAAAAAAAAAAAAAAAAAAGTACTCTCTGTTCTGTATACTAACTCCTTCAAAGCGCTAAAATGTATATTCCTACTCTTCTGTAGTATCCTCTCTTCCTTCAGTTGTTCATCATATGTCATGGTTTTAAAATCTTTGGCATACTGTGATTATCTTTTAGACATATTCTAACTTCTCAGTTTACCTCCTAAAGTATGGGATTAGGGCATGCCTCGTCCCAAATAAGCATTCAGTAAATGTTTATTGGATTGAATGTCACCTAGAACTGGATCCAGATATGCTTGGAGTAGTTTAGGTTAGTGGGAGACTATTAGCACCCAGGATCTGGACACATTGTATTTGCAGGCTCCAATTGCATTAGTTTTTCAGCAGCTGAATCGTGTTGCTGGTCCATTACAAGCTTAGGTCCCACTAAAACCTTGAACTCTATTTGAAGTGAACTGCTGTCAAGGTACCTCTTCACCCATCCTTAAATTATTAAGTTGGTAGTGGTGTTCGAGTGGTGGTTTACTGCTTTAAAGATCTATGTACTTGGGGCGCCTGGGGGGCTCAGTGGGTTAAAGCCTCTGCCTTCGGCTCAGGTCATGATCCCAGGGTCCTGCGATCGAGCCCTACATCGGGCTCTCTGCTCAGTGGGGAGCCTGCTTCTTCCTCTCTCTCTGCCTGCCTCTCCGCCTACTTGTGATCTCTGTCTGTCAAATAAATAAATAAAAAATCTTAAAAAAAAAAAAAAAGATTTATGTACTTGAGAGAGAGAGTGCGCACACATTCGTGCGCAGAGTGGGTAGAGGGGGAAGGAGAAGGACAAGCAGACTCCACGCTGAATGCGCAGAGCCCCATGCGGGGCTTGATTTCATGATTCTGAGATCATGACCTGAGCTGAAATCAGGAGTCAGATGCCAACACCTAACCAAGTGACTCACCCAGGCGCCCCTGTTTGTTTGTTTTAATGCTACCTGTTCATTATAGAAATTTTAAACAATGCAGAGAAGTGCAAAGAACAAAGTATAATCCTCTAAAATCTCACCATTCAGAGCTACTGTTACTGTGTCATGAATCTCCTGAACATCTCCATTTGATCTTTCCTTGAAACTAACCTAAATGAGATTGTAGCCTTATTAAATGTGTCTTGTTCATTGCAGCTCGTCACTCTAGTTTATCACGATATTTTTTGAGTCCTGATTATGTCATCCTATGTATTGGTTTTCTTTTGCAGCTTTGTATCATCAGCACATTTGATAAATATGCCTTCTAAATTTTTGTCCAGATGCTTTGATCTAATCCTGACTGCTACTGATTTGGTGGATGATTTGGGAATATTTTCTCCCCTTTCTGGGTTTTGGCTTGGTGCTCTTATATAAAATGGCCTCAAAGACTGGAATAAAACCTCCTTAAGAATCAACTGCAAAGCTCTTTGTAAAAAATAAATTTGTGAAGAAAAATCTGTAGGTGGGGAATCATCAGCCAGGGCCAGACTAGAAAAATAAAATCCTTTTATAGAAAAATCAGGGACGACAACCTTCATAGAATGGTTCAAATCTTCCTCTGTCCTCCTACTCTCCTAAAACCCCAGGAGAGGGATTTACCAGTTGAAATAAATAAATTAAGTTTTTAAAAAAGGAAGGGGAAGAAGAAGGAAAAAGATCGCAGCAAGCCTTATTTCTTTTTATACTAAGAAATTAGAACCTAACAGGTAGAGAACAATGAAGAGGCGGTTTGGAGTGAGGTCAGGTGGGAGGGCTTTACTGAGAAAGAAGATGCTCTTTACTGTTTCCTCTAGTAAGCTTGGTGGTCGCAGTAAAGGCTCTTCTGAGTTAGGGTCCACAGGGATAGAAAAGTGTGAAATTCACTGCTTCCTGCTATTTCTCCTCTAAACAAGCCTTGCCTTGTGCATTGCATTTCCCCTGGGTTCTTAAAGAAGGTGTGTGATCATCTAAAACTGAAACTGAGGCAGCGTTTTAAGCTGGCAATTAATGACATGGTAAGAATTTTTAGCTTCAGTACATTGATTGTTAAATGAATTGTGTCTGCATTTTACTGTCATTTTACTGTGATATCAGCCTAATTATAAATATAGTGTTACATAGTGGAAGATAATAATAAGCAGAATTAGGCACTCAGTGATCAGACTTCAGGAATTTCTAACACTGAAGAAAGATTTTCTCTTAAATTGTCTCTTGCTGTTCTTTTTATGTAGCTTTTGATTAATTTTACCTCGATTATACATTTCTCCCTGGGGCCCAGATATTATGCATGCTCTAGCAAAGTGGGCTCCTATTGTAAGAGGTTTAATGAGATTTTTTGTTCTAATTGGTTTCTATATAATTTCTTTTAAACCAATAACATGTGAGTGGGATGTCAAACACAGGGTGCGATAATGCATTTTCACTGCCCTGTATACCAATGAACATTAATTTTTCTCTCATTTGACATTATTTTCATATGATGAAAATTCTCAATCTTAAGGACGTTCCAGATACAGTTGGTTCTCATTCGTCTCTTCTCTCCTGCGTTTATGTTGGTGACACTGCTGAAAAGGCAGCAGGATTACCTACTTATAGTTGGAACTCAGTCTGGGTAGAAGGGAGTGGAAGATTTCTGACCAGAGTTTTGACTGTACATCATCTTCCTTATGGGATAATTTACTAGTTGGGATTTAGAGATGGATTAAAATCTGTTTCTTTTGCCCATTTAATCAGAATTAGTTTCCTACTTTTTTTTTTAATACTATTCTTTTTTAAAGATTTTATTTATTATTTATTTGACAGACAGAGATCACAAATAAGCAGAGAGAGAGGAAGGGAAGCAGGCTCACGGCCGAGCAGAGGGCCCGATGCGGGGCTCGATCCCAGGACCCTGAGATCATGACCTGAGCCAAAGGCAGAGGCTTTAACCCACTGAGCCACCCAGGCACCCCTAGTTTCCTACTTAAAAATATGTGAACTAGTCAATAAATTCTATAGAGTACGATATTAATGTATATTTATGATAAAGATTGATCCTAAAATGAGTATCCATGAGCCACTCACCTGGCTCATAAATAGAATGTTACCGTAAATAGACATAAACATAAATAAAATGTTACCAACTAACTGAAAACCTATCTTTGTTTCTTTTTAATTGTAGTATTAACTATGATAAAATGTGCAAAATCATAGGTGTGTAATTGGACTTTTTATATATGCATATACCTATGTAATATTGGATCAAGACTTAGAACGTTACCATCACTGCAAAAAGTCCCCAGAATTGTGCACTTTTCTGACTTCTCTGACCATTAATTAGTTTTTCCTGTTCTTGAGCTTCATATAAACAGAATCATGTAGTGGAACCTCTTTTGTGCCTATCTCCTTACATTCAATATAATCTTTTCGAATTTCATCCACTTTGTGTATATTAGTTATTCCTTTTTAAAAATAAATACTTTTATATTGTGGTTAGAAAGATATGAAATTTACCATCTTAACTGTTTGTAGGTATACAGTTTAGTAATGTTAAGTGTATTCACATTGTTCTACAACAGATCTCCAGAGCTTTTCATCTTGCAGAACTGAAATTGTGTACCCATTAAACAACAGCTCCCCCCAGCTCCCCCTCCCCCAAGTCCCTGGCAACCACCATTCTAGTTTCTGTTTCTTTGAATTTGACTACTTGAGATACCTTATATAACTGGAGTCGTATTTGTCTTTTTGTGATTGGTTTATTTCATTTAGCATAATGATCTCAAAGTTCGTTCATGTTGGAGCATGTGACAGGATTCCCTTCCTTTTTAAGGCTAAATAGCATTCCATGGTATGTATAAACCACATTCTGCTTATTTGTTTATCTGCTGGACACTTGGGTTGTTTCCACCTTTTGGCTGTTGTGAAAAATGCTGCTGTGAACATGGATGTGCAACTATCTAGTATCTAGTAGTTCATTCCTTTTTGTTGCTGAGCAGTATTTTATTATGTAAATAAACCACAGTTAATTTACTCATTCTTCCCATTTCTTCATCAGTTGAATTCTCTAAGCCTCTAGTTTAATCTTCTGTGCCACTTTCTCTCTCTCTTGCTCTCTTCCCTGTGTTTGCTTCCTTCACTGGCTCCCTCAACACCTGCAGAATAAAATCTAAGCTTTGGGTACACCTTGGTGGGTCAGTTGGTTAAGCATCTGCCTTGGCTCAGGTCATGATCTCAAAGGTCCTGGGATCTGCCCAAGTCAGGCTCCCCGCTCAGCAGAGAGTCCACTTCTCCCTTTCTATCTGCCCCTGACTTGTGCTCGCTTTCTCTCCCTCTCTCTCAAATAAATAAATAAAATCTTTTTAAAAAATTTAAGCTCTGTAGCATGGCATACGGTATCATTCTTTTTTTTAAAAAAAGACTTTAGAGAGAACACAATTGGGGGGGGTGGAGAGGGAGAGCAATGAGCAGACACCCTCCTGAGCGGGGAGCCTGATGCAGGGCTCCATCCCAGGACCCTGAGATCATGACCTGCGCCAAAGTCAGATGCTTAACTGACTGAGCCACCCAGGCGTCCCCAGTTCCATTCTTAATATGCTTTCTGGACTCTCTGTCTTCATTGCAGCTATGCCAGACCACCTTGAGTTCTCTGGACAAAACAGAGACACTTATAGTTCTCTGGACAAACTGTTTCATACTCTCGACCCTTTATATACATACACACATTTTCTCCCTGCCTTGGATGTTCTTCCCTAGCTTGTCGGCTTACCTCCTAAAGTAGTAACTATCTGCCTGTCTGTTTGCCTTCTTTATTATGTTGTGACCTCTTTGAAGACAGGCAGCAATCCAGGTCTAACTCAGTAACACAGTGCCTGTGTTCAGTGAATATCTGTTGAATATAGATCTATAGAGGTCTGCTCTCTTAGACAGGTGGGTATTCGGGAAACTAACTGGGCCTGAGCTGGAATGGGCTGGAAGTGACAGTACTTCAGTTACTGTTGGGCTGATGGAGGGAGCCCACAGCACAATTCAGAGACTGCATTTCAGAGAATCACTGAACAAAAATGTCAGATTCTCCAGAAGAGAAATGGACTGAAGGGCAGAGTGGAAGAGTTCAGAAAGAAGTTGTAGGTGTAAGCCAGGTATAATAAAGCAAAAAGGTTTGGAGAGGAAAGTAAGGGTTAAAATCTGGAGGAAAAGGCCCTGGGCCAAATAAGATATCTACAACAGCTTTTTTCAGTTGGGTGTACAGTCAGGGTGAAGTGTGAAAAGCCTGACTTTATCTGTACAGTTGAATAAGTATTGAATGCTTTCATGGGATCCAGCATTGGAGGTCAAGCAGGTCAGTAAAGAGAAAACCACTTTGATGCAGCCAGCAAATGTCTGGGACTCTGTCAAGTACTTTAACTTATAGGAGTTTGGTTAAAAAAAAAAAAAAAAAGAAGAAGAAGAAGAGAGAGAGAGAGAGAGAGAGTGCGAGAGAGCCCTTCAAGACTAGTACATAAAGGGGGAAAAAAAAGAGAGAGATGGGAATATTAAAGGAAAGACATACAAGTGCCATGATGAACTTCCTTGGCAAAGAAAAGGGCAGCTCTTCTAGTCTCAAATATAGCCAAGCAGAGAGGGTGGCTGGGAAGGAGGAGATATGAAGATAGTTTCTTGGACCTTCTTAGCTAGTGTATATCACTCTGTCTTTGAAAATTGAGGCCATTCAAAAAATCAGCTGTTGGTATTCTTCAAACTGGTGAAGCTGTTGGGGCCTAGGGAAAATGATCATTGTTTAAAGAAGGAAGGAAAGGAGGGAGGGAGGAAGGAAGGAAGGAAGGAGCAAGCCAAGATTTCTTTGAGTTAAATTTCCCTGTACTGATATATGTACCTGCCCCCCATCACCACCTTTTGCTTGTTCTGAGATGAACAGCTCTGTTTCCCCTGTTGTCAGTTATTGAGGATCCTGTCTTTGGGTTTTCAGAATATCCGTGACCCATAATTGTCACTCATAATGCTAAGTATTTTCTTTCGTGAATCATTTAGCAATTATTTATGGATTTCACTAAACTGACCTAGATTTAGAACTCTTACAGTGAAGACCTCCATGCCTATTGACATGTACTTCAGCCCATAACCCTTAGCTCTTTGGGTGCTCAGGGATTGTAATTTGATATGAAAAGCTCAGTGTTCTTTTTCACAAGAAATCAGTGTTCTACTAAAGCTGACAATTCATTGTCTCCTGGATAATTTCGAGTCAGGATAACAAATTAGAGTTTGGGATACATTACGGATGATAAATGTGACTTCCTTAAAGGGAAATCCATTTGTTTTGCTTAGTGTTTCTGTGATTAATTACTTGCCAGATTAAATTGCTCCATAAAAATGCATAGTATTTTATTCGATTGCTCTTCATGGTGATTAATTAGGCCATACTGTTGCTTTGTATGTTAATTATGCTGACATTTTTTTTCCTCTTCTCTAGTTTAATTAATACAGCATATATTTGAGAGATTGTTTTTGGGATGGGATACTATCTTAGGAAGAACAAAGCCCTGTGTAGCTTTTAGGCTCGTATTAGAGGGTAATACCTCAAGGTTTCTGTGTGCCCTCTGTTGATCCTTGTATGTATCTTTGACTTGCAGAAAGTACACTTAACTGCAAATGAGTCAGGAAAAGCTCTGTTTGGTTTTCCTGTAATTATTAAAGGTGAGATACTGAAGAGTCTTGGCTCAGTTGAAAAGTGATTAAGAACATAGAAGAGAAGCTCCTGGTGCAAGAGGTAAAATAAATGTAAAGCTGAATAGTAGTGTGTGGGGGAAGAAAGAGTTTGTTTCTTGGGGTGCTGCAGGGTGTCAGTGAGGAGATCAGGCATATTCAACATTTTTATTAATGATCTAGGGCTGAAAGTAAAAAACAATAACAAGAACAGAACTGTAATGAAATCTGTAAGTGATACTGGTTTGGAAATGTTCCTGTACCCAGGAGGGCTGAGAAGTGATAAAGATGGATCGTGAAGAGATGTATCAGAGAAACAGCATCAGAACTATTCTGTTGGGAAAATGCATTATCCGCTTTACCAAAATAGTGTACCTAGAACCAGGCAGATATTTTCAAAAGTAGATCTTCCAGCAGCGCACTCCTAGATATTTACCCAAGTGAAATGAAAACTTGGATTGAACAAATGTTTACAGTGGCTTTATCCATGCATTTTCTGAAAACTGGAAATGACCCAAATGACCCTCCACCGAAGATTGAATAAACAAACTGTTGTCCACCCATATAGTGAAATACCACTTAGCAATGAAAAGGAAAGAACTACTGATGCATGCAGCAACATGTATGGGTTCAGTTGGATTACGCAGTATGAAAGACACTTGACTGAAGGCTACATAGCAGGGTGCCTGGCTGGGTCAGTTGGTGGAGTGTGGAACTCTTGATCTCAGGATTGTGAATTTGAGCACTGCACTGGGTGTAGAGATTACTTAAAAATAAAATCTTGTTTATGGGATTGGGAGGGAGACAAACCATAAGTGACTCTTAATCTCACAAAACAAACTGAGGGTTGCTGGGGGGAGGGGGTTATGGACATTGGGGAGGGTATGTGCTATGGTGAATGCTGTGAAGTGTGTAAACCTGGTGATTCACAGACCTGTACCCCTGGGGATAAAAATATAGTATATGTTTATAAAAAAATAAAAAATAAATAGGTTAGGGCGCCTGGGTGGCTCAGTGGGTTAAAGCCTCTGCCTTCGGCTCAGGTCATGGTCCCAGGGTCCGCATCGGGCTCTCTGCTCAGCGGGGAGCCTGCTTCCCTTCCTCTCTCTCTGCCTGCCTCTCTGCCTACTTGTGATCTCTGTGTGTCAAATAAATAAATAAATAAATACATAAATACATAAATAAATAAATCTTTAAAAATACAGGTTAAAAAAATCTTTTTTTTTTTTTCAAAGATCTTATTTATTTATTTGACAGAAAGAGATCACAAGTAGGCAGAGAGGCAGGCAGAGTGGGGTGGGGGAGCAGGCTCCCCGCTGAGCAGAGAGCCTGATGCAGGGCTCTATCCCAGGACCCTGAGATCATGACCTGAGCTAAAGGCAGAGGCTTTAACCCACTGAGCCACCCAGGCACCCAAAAATAAAATCTTTTTTTTTTTTTTTTAAAGTCTACATAGTGTATGATTCCATATATATGACTTTGTGTAAATGGCAAAATTGTAGGGACAGAACTCAGATCAGGTCAGCAGGCTTTGGAGGGAGGGGCACAGAGGAACTTTTGGGTGATGGAACTATTCTGATCTTGATTGCAGTGCTGATTGCATGACTGTGTGCATTTTTCAAAACTTGTAGATTATACATTAAAAAGGGTGAATTTTACAAATGCAAATTATACTTTAGTTTAAAAATTAGGGGAAAAAATGTCTTCACAAGGAAGAATAGGAAATTCAGCTTTGACTATCACTACTGTACTTTATATGTGGCAACTTTTTAAAAATAATTTGAATAACAGGAGCTACAATTGGAGAACTTTGATTTTCTTCATGGTGCTTCCAAATTCCGAGGCTTTTTATTGATTTTTGAGTGGAAGCAGAGGGAAGGTGGGTTGTGGTGGTTTTCCTTAGGTGTTAGCATTATATAAACATGTATCCTGATAGGAGGGTTGTTGTAAAAAGAAATCACGGGTAAGGCACTCTTAGACCTTGTTGGTAGGCATCAGGCATAAATAAGAGGATCTTTTCCCCAGTTTATAGCTTGAATCCAGTTTTTTGAGGTTTGGTGGACTTAGTTTTAGTTTTTATTTACTTGTTCTATCTGGGACCTCCTACTATTGAATTGTTATAAGACCCAAATAGCGCCCAGAGATGTTTCTGTCCCAAAGCTAACCTCAAAGACAGTTTCCACACCTCTCTGCTTTTGGGTTGGAACAAAAAGCTTTGTCATGCTCCGGGTTTTATAGAGAAGGTTTGTACAATGTCAGGAGCCTAGGGATAGGTGAACCACAAGTGCCATATCATTGCTGATAGCTGTTGTGCCTTTTTCCTCCCTTTCCCCCATGTCTCCAATGATATGAACTGCGTGTAATGCTAGCTTCTCATGTCCAACTTGGAGCACCTCTCTGAATGCCATACTATTCAATATCTATTCAGTATCCCTAAAAATAGACCAGTGGGGGAAATTATATAGTGGTAGAAAGTATACAGTGGTAGTAGTATTGCACTACTTGTAGTAATGATACTCACTACAGCTCTGTGGCTACAACTTAGTGTGCTAACTGCTGACGACCCCTGAGCAGATGTGTGGCCATCATTCTGGCCCAGATCGAACAGATTACATTTAGCAAAATGCTGATTCCCTGAGCAGATGTCTCTGGGTCTTTCATTGTTTTCAACTGAATGATTTTCAGCACTGGACCTGAAGGGGCTGCGTGGTCCCCAACCAAGACCCCATCTGTTAAAACTTTATATTAATTTGTATCTCCTTTTTAAAAAATCTGTCCCTTCTCCTCCATGAGTATGATAAATAATGTAGATACACTAGATGAACTCTGCTATTGGTACAGAACTGTAATCATTTTGCTTAGGGTTAAACTAAACTAGTTTAATCAGAAATGAGACTTTCTCAAATAACCATCTCTATCAAGTAGCTTATTGTTTTCTTATTTTGACTTAACATGTTCACCAGTGCTTGCAGGGTGTAGCAAGTAGCAATTAAAACACTGTAATTAACCTGGTAAAAAAGGAAAACTTTTGGTCGGGAAAGAAATTATAAGATGACATAAAAATTTTTTGACTGGATAAGTGATAATGAAATACTATGAGATAAAGTCTTATGTTAGCAGTGTATCATGTCTGATTACTGCATTTTTATGCTCCTTCTGTCCAAGAAGGATTATGGGGTAATATACTGACTGTTCAAGAGTAGACACATAGCACTTCATCCAAGTGGGAAAAGCAGGTCTATCTTGGCTAACTCTTAATTAGTGAGTTATTACTTACTATGTATTTCCTGTGTACCAACTCTCTTCCCTTAGCTTCTGACCTGTATTATATAGTAATAGCCCATGGCAAGACTTCATAGGGTGAAATCCTGTTGCAGTTGAGACTGGAAGGACATCTGAAGGCCCAGGTGCAATCATGTTGTACCTGAGATGCAGTGGGACCAGGGTAGCTGTGCTCCCACTGTAGCTCCTTTGAAAAGCTCCAGGAGATTACAGACTACTGCTTACCATCAGTATTTGCTTCCAGATGGTTTCTGAAGTGTTCCCTTCTTTCTCCCTGTGCAGTCATGAAAGTCACTCCAGGAAGGAAGAGTCCACATTAAGCCCTAAACTAAATAGGAGTGTTGAGCACATTTACCCACTGGAATGTAGGGGCCTTTGACTTCGTGTAGTCAAGGTGGAGGTTCTTCCTTCTGTCTGACCTTTCCAGCAAGGGCTTTCTCCTAGAGGAAGGAAATTCCCTCCCCCACTTCTTGAGTGTCCTTCCAGAGATAATATGTGCATGTAGAAGTGTGTTTTGTTTTAGGATTTTTGTTTGTTTATAGTCATTTGATAAATGCAAATCTGACATCTAACCCTGATAAAAATTCTCAGCATACTAGGAATAGAAGAGAACTTCCTTAAGCTGATAAAGGACATCTATGAAAAACTTAAACAGCTATCATACTAAATGGTGAGAGACTGAATGCTTTTTCCTTAAGATTAGGAACAAATTGGGGATGTTTTTTCTCATCGCCTGCATTCAGCATTGTCTTGGAGATTCTAGACAGTGCAGTTAGGCCAGAAAAAGAAACATAAAGCATCTAGATTAGAAAGGAAGACATACAGTGTCTTTATTCTCAGACAACATGATTATCCAAGTAGAAAACCTGATGGACTTTACAATAAGCTGCTAGAATGAGTGAGTTTAGTGAGGTTGTTTTCCCCTTGATAGTAAATTCCATAGATGAAGTTCAGTTGTAATTCTTCCTGCTAGTGTCAGCGGCAGTCCATCAAGTACAGCATTTATTTATTCACTGAAGACTAGACATTTTTTTTTTTAAATTTTATTTATTATTTGACAGAGAGAGATCACAAGTAGGCAGAGAGAGAGAGAGAGAGGGAAGCAGGCTCCCTGCTGAGCAGAGAGCCCGACGCGGGACTCGATCCCAGGACCCTGAGATCATGACCTGAGCCGAAGGCAGCGGCTTAACCCACTGAGCCACCCAGGCGCCCCAAGACTAGACATTTTTTTTAAAGATTTTATTTCTTTTATTTGACAGAGGGAGACACAGCAAGGGAGGGAATACAAGCAGGGGTAGTGGGAGAGGGAGAAGCAGGCTTCCTGGTGAGCAGGGAGCCTGATTTGGGGCTCGATCCCAGGACGCCAGGATCGACCTGAGCCAAAGGCAGAGGCTTTAACGCACTGAGCCACCCAGGCACCCCAAGACTAGACATTTTAAAGAGAATTTTAACCATTAGTGTTTTCAACCTACCAGGACCCCATTATTGTAATGATTTTTTTTACATTGAAGTATAGACCACAGGAAGAGCAAGCGGAGCAGTAACGGGAAGCATTTGCGACGGGTTCTAAACAGCATGGTTCAATATAACTATATTATAAGCCGCGTATAATTTTATTTTCCAGCAGGTGAAATCATTTTAATAAAATGTTATTTACCTAGTATGCCCCCAAATTGTCTTTGTAACAAATAATTAATATAAAAATTGTTACTGAGATATTTTATATTCTTAGTATGTTTTAAATATTAAGTCTTCGAAGTCAGGTGGATCTTTTACACTTAAAGCACATTTCAATTCAGATGATATGTTTACTTTTTTTTTTTCTTTTTTTAAGATTTTACTCATTTATTTGAGGGAGAGAGAGAATGAGAGGAGAGAGGTCATCGGGAGAAGCAGACTCCCTGCCAAGCAGGGAGCCCAACTTGGAACTCGATCCTGGAACTCCAGGATCATGACCTGAGCCTAAGGCAGTCACTTAACCAACTGAGCCACCCAGGCGCCCCTCAGATGACATGTTTTCATTGGAAATATTTGATCTATATTTAGATCTCATAGAATTTACAGTTGAAAAAGTAGAATCATATACCAAGTTATACCTGAGATAGAACGTGACAAGGATGTCTGTGGTCCCAGAATACATAAAAGTTTTCCAGTAACTGAATTGCATACCTAAAAATCGTTTCCCTTTAACTTTTGCATCCACATTGATAAAACTGATTCGTCTTTTTTAGAATTTATTTGACTTCAAAGCTACATCTTTCCAGATTAAGGAAATTTGTTAATATCAAATTCAAAGAGGTATGGCAAAAATAGTTATGGCAGTTCTAAATTTATCAATATTAACAAAACATTTCCTAAAATTTTCTTGTAGCTTTTGCCACTAGCAAGTGTTGTTAATTACAATTAGAGTCTTCTCCATGTTGATTCATGTTAGAAAAATGTGTTGGGGCCCCTGGGTGGCTCAGTGAGTTAAACTGTGTCTGACTTTGGCCCACGTCATCATCTTGGGGTTCTGGGATCAAGCCCTTTGTAGGGCTCCTGGCTCAGTCGGGAGTCTGCTTTTCTCTCTCCCTCAGCCTCTGCCACTCCCTCCACTCATGCTCTTTCTGTCTGTCAAAATCTTTTTTTTTTAATGTATTAATTATTGATATTATGAAAAGTTTTGTGTTTTTTTTTTTAAAGATTTTATTTATTTATTTGACAGAGATCACAAGTAGGCAGAGAGGCAGGCAGAGAGAGAGGAGGAAGCAGGCTCCCCGTGGAGCAGAGAGCCCCATGCGGGGCTCAATCCCAGGACCCTGGGATCATGACCTGAGCTGAAGGCAGAGGCTTTAACCCACTGAGCCACCCAGGCGCCCCAAAGTTTTTTTCTTAAAAAAAAGATTTTTATTTTTTTTTGCGAGAGACAGACCAGAAGCAGGGGGAAGGGCAGAGAGAGAGGGAGAAGCAGACTCCTCGCTGAACAAGGAGCCCATGGCAGGGCTTATGTGCCCCTTATGAAAAGTTTCTATTTTGACATAAATACCTAAGCAGGTGGGTCACAAAATACGCTTTTCCTTTTCTTGGAGCTTCAAATTTTACTCATTTTAATTAAAAGTTTCAAATTATTAAATACGTGGCAAGCATGCCTTTGTCTCAAGAAGATCTTGAGTTGATGGGGCTCCTGGGTGACTCAGTCTGTTAAGCATTTGCGTTCTACTCAGGTGGTGATCCCAGGGTCCTCGGATCAAGCCCTACATCAGGCTCCTTGCTCAGTGGGGAGTCTACTTCTCCCTTTCCCTCAGCTGTTCCCCATGCTTGTGTACTCTCTCTCTCTGTGTCAAATAAATAAATAAAATCTTAAAAAAAAAATCTCAAGTTGAAAATAATAGTATAGTAAATCTTTTTTGTAAACCTTCACCTAAACCAGTGAGCATCAGCAGAGAATTCATGATGATTATAGTCGTTGTCATTAAATTATTTTAGGGCGTCATAAACTGGCAATGTTCATAGCCTTTGCAGGTATATACTAGATGATTTTAGCAGCTGTATCCGTGACATTTATAGAATCTGCTTCAGAAAACTGCACAAATATTTTTAATTTGTACCATGTAGTAGAATGAGCAGAGGGGAAACTTTAGTTTTGTTTTAAAATGACAGGGGCTCCTATGTGGCTTAGTTGGTTAAGTATCTGACTTTGGCTCAGGTGATGATTTCAGGGTCCTGGGACCGAGCCCCTCATTGGGTTCCCTGCTCACTGGGGAGTCTGCTTGTCCCTCTGCCCCTTCCCACATTTGTGCTCTCTTGCTCTCTCTCTCTCAAATAAATAAATAAAATATTAAAAAAAAATAAAATAGGGGTGCCTGGGTGGCTCAGTGGGTTAAAGCCTCTGCCTTCGGCTCAAGTCATGATCCCAGGGGCCTAGGATCGAGCCCCTTGTCGGGCTCTCTGCTCAGCGGGGAGCCTGCTTCCTCCTCTCTCTCTCTCTCTGCCTGCCTCTCTGCCTACTTGTGATCTGTCTGTCAAATAAATAAATAAATAAATAAATCTTAAAATAAAATAAAATGACAGTAAGTGCTGGACTTTTGACCTACAAAGCAGGAGCACCATACATGTGATGGAATTTTTTAAAATTTAGTCAGATTTGGGGCACCTGGCTGGTTTAGTCAGTGGAGCATGCAACTCTCGATCTTGGGGTTTGTAGCTTTGAGCCCCATATTGGGTGTAGAGATTACTTAAAACCTTTTAAAAATTTTAATCAAATTCTTCATTGACAGATATAGAAGATTAAAAAATATTTATGCCAGGTGCCTGGGTGGCTCAACATCCAACTCTTGATTTTGGCTCAGGTCATGATCTCAGGGTCGTGAGATCGACCCCCGTGTTGGACTGTGCCCTGGGGGTGGAGCCTGCTTAATATTCTCTCTCCCCCCCCCCCCCCCCCCCCCCCTTTTTCTCTGTCTCTCTCTAAAAAAAAAATCTGTGCCATGAGTTCAGATTTTTAGGCTGCAAATTGACTAAATTTCTGTGTGTATTTGGAAGTTCTTCAAAACAAAGTGTACTGAAAGTACTGATGTATTAATTGAGCATTATCATCCAAATCTAAAGAAAAGTAACTTTTTTTTTTGAAACTTGTAATTTAAAACATTTTGAGGGGCGCCTGGGTGACTCAGTGGGTTTAAGCCTCTGCCTTCGCCTCAGGTCGTGATCCCAGGATCCTGGTATCAAACCCCCCCGCATCGGGCTCTCTGCTTAGCAGGGACCCTGCTTCTTCCCCTCTCTCTGCCTACTTGTGATCTCTCTACTTGTGATCTCTCTCTCTGTCAAATAAATATATAAAACCTTTTTAAAAAATTAAAATAAAAATTCCGTTCCTCAGTTGCCCTAACCACATTTCAAGTACTAAATAGCCACATATGAATCGCCTAGAACAGTTCTAGACATGGAGGGGTTGACTAATACCCATCCTCACACTGTAGAACAGGGGGTGGGGACAGTTGACTCCTCACTCACCTTAGATTTGAAATGGGGCATTTTAATCTGGTTTCTGTTGCCGCTCTGTATCTCTTTTTCTAAAAATAGACCAACACGGGGGGCACCTGGGTGGCTCAGTCTGTTGAGTGTCCAACTCCTGATTTGGGTTCAGGTCATGATCTTGGGGTTGTGGGATAGAGTGCTTCGTCAGGCTTTGTGCACAGTGGGGCGTCTGCTTGAGTTTTTTTCTGCCTAGATGCCTGGGTGGTTCAGTCAGCTAAGCATCTGCCTTTGGCTCGGGTCATGATTCCAGGGTCCTGGAATTGAGTCCCTCATCAGGCTCCCTGCTCAGTGGGGAGCTTGCTTCTCCCTCTGCCTGCTATTCCCCCTGCTCATGTGTGCTCCCCCTCTGACAAAAAATTCAAATCTTTTTTAAAAAAAGAGAGATTCTTTGTCCTCCTCCCTCTCCCTCTACCCCTCCTCCAATGCACTCTCTCTCTCTCAAATAAATAAATCTTTTTAAAAAAGAGAGCAACACATTGTTTTATTAGGATATAACTCCAGATTTTTAACCCTGCATGTTCCAAGATCATTTATTACTAAAAAACAGGCCTGATACTGGTCGTGTAGTAGATTGCCAACTGTTGCTGTGTCTTTTTTTTTTTTTTTTTTTTTAAGATTTTTAAAATTTCTTTGACAGAGAGACACAGTGAGAGAGAGAACACAAGCAGGGGAGTGGGAGAGGGAGAAGCAGGCTTCCCGCCAAGCAGGGAGCCCAATTCGGGGCTCAATCCCAGGACCCTGGGATCTTGACCTGAGCTGAAGGCAGACGCTTAACCGACTGAGCCACCGAGGTGCCCCATAACTGTTCCTGTACCTTATGGATGAAACTGCTGGTTCACAACAATTATCCCATTTTCTGAGCTTCTATTCACACACACTTTGTTGAAATTGGGCAGAGAGTGGAGAAGTATTCATCATAACTTCTCAGTAAATACTTTCTTCTTGCTTAAAAAATACTTTTCCATAGATCTGGAAGAGCAAGGAGTTCAAAACACAGCAAATTATAGAAATTCTCAAGTGTGTTTGAGTTGGATACACTCAAAGGAGCTTTTCTTTGTCAAACAGGATGTCAGGTTGTCTCCCCTTTGGTACTAACATTTAAAGCACAGCTTGGTAGCTCTTTGAGGTCTAGTGTTATGAAGCTGTCTTCTTTTATCCCTGCTTATTCCCCCTTAGGCTGAAGGTTTTACTTTTCATCTAGACAGGTAGAAAATCAGATATAGAATTAATTCAAGGGGAGGGTACCTACCTTGTTTCTTGGGGCATGTAACTGACTTTTTTCCCTCTGAAATAAAGAAACCATTGTTAACTAGTAGAAAGTGCTGTTTTCTTTATTTTTTTCTTAACTGCTTTGAGCCTACACATCTGGTTCCTTGTAGCTCCCAGGGTAAACAAGCGTCATAGGTTTTACCACAAGTATGGTCTTGCCTCTTGAACTCCATACCCTGCCTGGAGGTTTCACAAGTACCTCAAACTTGACATTCCAAAGAATAAGCCTTATTGCCTTCCCTCCACAATTTAAGAACCATCTCAGTTCATGACAGCATCATCTGTTCAGTTGCCTACAGTAAAAAACTTAAGGTTGCTTTAAAGTCTTCTCTCGCCTTCACCCAATCAGTCAATAGGTTCTTTCATATTTACCTCCTAAGAATTTTCAAGTAAATTCTTCTCCATTTAGACAACCACCATTTTAGTTAAGACCTCATAATGTCTCATATTACAAGAGCCTTCTGACTATTTTCTCTGCTTCTAGTCTTCCCCATACAGTGGCTCCTGTTCAGTGTATTCGGTCACTAGAGTTGAATTTCAGAAGCACAGGTTTCTATACTGCTCTCGGGAGTATGTTGGTACCATCACTCTGAGGGCAGTGTGGCAATATCCAGTGAAGTCCGAGTTACCCAAACTTTATGACACAGTAATTTCATTCCTAGATACATTTCCTTGACAGACTTTCCTAAATGATCGCAAGGATATATAAATAAGAACACTTGTTAAGTATTATTTTTTAAAAAGATTTTATTTATTTGAGAGAGGTGGGGGTCTGTGGCAGGGGTGGGGCAGAAGGAGAGGGAGAAGCAGACTCCTCCCTGAGCAGGGAGCCCAACATGGGATTTGATCCCAGGAGCCCAGGATCATGACCTGAGCCAAAGGCAGATGCTTAACCTGTTGAGCCACCCAGATGTCCCCAAATCACGACATTTTAAATCTAGTGGGATTCCCCATCATTGATAGGATAATGTCCAGACATCTTCATATGACACCTTGACCCTAGCCTACCTTTGTAACCTTATTTACTATCACTATCCCATCTATCCTAAGATCTGGCCAAATTAGACCTAGCTGCAGAGTCTCCAATTTCATACCTCTGCGCCCTCACACACGCTTTTACCTAGAATGTTTTCCCATTCCTCTTCTTACCTAACAAAATCCTGCTTATGCTTCAAAATCTACCCCAGATGTCACCTTCCTCGAAAGCTTCCTGGATTCTTTGAGGCTGAACCATTCACAGTGACATTGCCACTGGACTTTGTACGTTTCTCTTAGAGCATTTATCACCCTACAATATGGCTTTTATTTTATTTTTTCCTTAAATTTTATTTTATTTTTTATTTAAATTCAATTAATTAACATATATATTATTAGTTTCAGGGGTAGAATTTAGTGA
Source organism: Enhydra lutris kenyoni (assembly GCF_002288905.1). Classification (NCBI taxonomy): domain Eukaryota; kingdom Metazoa; phylum Chordata; class Mammalia; order Carnivora; family Mustelidae; genus Enhydra; species Enhydra lutris. The sequence goes on along the minus strand of NW_019154096.1, from coordinate 54,004,985 downwards.
TTCATCAGTTGTTTGTAACACCCAGTGGTCATTATGTTAAGTGACCCCCAGACACATCAATCCCCATCATCAAGTTACCCCATCCTCCCACCCACCTCCCCTCCAGCAATCCTCAGTTTGTTTCCTGTAGTTAAGAGTCTCTTGGGATGCCTGGGTGGCTCAGTCAGTTAAGTGTCTGCCTTCAGCTCAGGTCATGATCCCAGAGTCTTGGGATTTAGTCTTGCTCAGTGGGGAGCTTGCTTTTCTCTCTGCCTGCTGCTCTCCCTGCTTGTACTCTCACTCTCTTTCACACTCTCTCTGGAAATAAATAAATAAAATCTTAAAAAAAAAAAAGAGTTACGGTTTGTCTCCCTTTCTGATTTCATCTTACTTTATTTTCCCTTCCATTCCCCTATGATCCTCTGTCTTGTTTCTTAAGTTCCAAATATGAAGTCAAATCATGTAATTGTCTTTCTCTGACTTATTTTGCTCAGCATAATACCCTGTGGTCCCATCCATGTGGTTGCAAATGGTAAGATTTCTTTTGTTTCAATGGCTGTATATATGTGTGTCCATCATTAGATGGTGAGCTCTTAAGACAGAAACCAAGCTTTCTCTTACTTCTGAAATCTCTGCCCCTAGCAGAGTATCGTATGGTACAATAAATGTTGGTTGAGTGAATAAATGGATGGCTGGAATAAATGGTTTCATCTTCCAAGGCCTTATTGTCTCCCAGAATTATCAGCTGACCTCAGGATACTAAGCTAGGGAAGTGGATATTGAGATGCCTAGGAAGTGCTTATGGGGCTCTCCCTCTGATTGTGCTCCCCAGTTGTGTCTTTGGAGCTCCATTATAAAAGTCTGTTTCAGATCTTAGTAGACAACAGGAAAGACAGTCTTGGCAGCTCCTGAACTAACCCAGTATAGCCAGGAAGTATGCTTGGAATTGTTACCAGAGAAACAGACCCCTTTCTCAATGATGATCTGAATTGTTTATCCCAACACAGTAGAATTTACTGAATTCTAGTTCCCTCCAGGGTAACAAGAGGACAGCCAAAAGGTTTTGATTATATGAAATGGGGCTTTGAGACAACTAAAGCCACTTGGAAATGAATTATTGATAGCATTATGCATTGTTTTTCTTCCCTTTTTTAAAGTAACAAGTCAAGGCAGTTAATGCTATTTTTATGTTGCAGATTCACTGAATTTTAAAGATGCTTTTCAGGATGCCTTAAAAATCCTCTCATTGGCTGAGTGGTGGGCTCCTGTTCTTTATGTAAGCTGCAGGCCGCTCTGAAGAAATCTACGTGTTCTCATACTCTTTCCCATGGCCTGTTCTAGGGGTTTGGATGCCTCACTGCTCTTGGCAGTAAGGTGTCTTTTCAGGTTCTTCTTGAGGTTGAAAGTTCTCTCGTGTGTTTCTTACAGAGGACCTTCCCAAATGTGTATTATTGTCTTATAAGCCAAAAGAGAACTAAGGAAACGGTTATAATTAACAGGCAGCTGCAGAGCAGAGCCATTTAGTCTCTTCAGTATGGTTTGGTGGAGATGAGAGAATAGAGGCTTCAGTGTGGCTCTAAGTGAAGCAGCTGCATCACCAGCTGGAGACCGACACGCTGGAGAGGATGGGCAGACCCAGCTGAGATCCAGTCACTCTCATGTGAGGCTGAAAGGCCTGCCTTCAACTTAGCTGCTTTGTGCTTGCACTTAGTTGAGCAGAGGGGATCTACAGAAGCTGCCATAGCCCATCTCCATGAGCATCTTGGAGTCAGCACTGAGCAAAAAGGACCCCAGCAGGCAAAGTTCTCATGGCTTTCACAAAGGGATCCTGCTGGAAAAGATTGAAAACAAGACCCTGGGAAGGGAAACGCTAACTTTTTTCTTTGGTTTACTGGGGGAAATGTGGCTGTTTTTTGAATGCATGAACCACATTTAACTTACCTAGTAAGGTTTCTGTAGTCTGATTTAGAAAAAAATTGGGTATTAGTCTCTATCCCTATAAGTATGCGTACTAGGACCATCTCACCTTTCCTTGCCTGATTAAATTAACATTTCAATACTCCTTTCATACACCATCTCCTTCAGGCTGCCTTTCCTAAGCCCCCAGGTTGGGCAAAATAGCCCTCCTCAGTGTTCCTATGAGACCTTTTGTCTACTGTCTAGTCCTTAGTGCATCATAATGAAATTATCTGTCTGTGGTATTTATCTTTCCACTAATCTGTAAATTCCTTCCTATCTGGGATCACATTTCATTTACCTCCCCCATTGCCTAGCACAGTACCTGCACATAGTAGGTATTCAAGTGTTTGTCATACAAGCTGAACTATTGAGTCACAGGCTATGCCAGCCATCCCGTAACTTCAGATACCATACATCTTTTTTCTAGGGATAGAGTGTTCCTTCATTCTGTGGGAAAGCAATCAATTTGACAAGTCAGGGAGGAGGAGAACAGAGAGAAGTTCTCTTTCTAAAATGGTGCATATAGTGTAAACAAAGTTCTGTAATTGCTTTCAAACTAAATTTTTCCTTTTGGTAGTGTCACCTTTTCAGGAGGGGAAAAAATCTTACCACTATTTCTGGTATATTGGAGAGAAAACAGCTAATAACATCTTTGTGAGCATAAAACAATTATACCCATCCTCCCGTAGAGACAATCTGCCAGAGCCAACCGCCTCACCCTCTCCATGCGGGCTTCATTTTCTTACTCTGGAATTTCATAGACTCTCCCCCAAAGACCGTCAACTCATTGCACTATTATGATGAATGTTTGGCGCTGGCCCTCACCCTGGCTCTCACTGCTTTACTAGCTATTACTGGAGGTGCTGTCAGGAAATCAGGCCCCAAATTTATCCGCCCATTAAGTCCTCTCCTGGGCAGCGCTGCTTGGATCTCCGTAGTAGTCATCTAGTCTCCCCTGCTTCTCCTACCTCCCACTGCCTTTGAATGTAGGGAAGCTGTAGGCCCTGTTGTAAACAAAGAGCTGTGGTACAAAGTAAGGTTGCAAATCATTTTCTTCCACAGCTCTTTGTGCTCTTGTTCTGGGCCTAGAGAGAAGCTTAGATTTAGGAGTGCCTGCTCGAGCGTGTGCTTTGAGACCATCAATTTTGGCCCCAGCCCATTCCATCTCATTTCCTTAGTTGGCTCGTCCTGTCTCTGAGAAAGGTCTTTCAGACCTTCCCTCTGTAATGAGTTAGAGATTTATTGCTTTCTGAACATAGGGGCCTTACCTACTTAGCTGTTTGCTCTTATCCACTCGTTTGAGGGATAAACTTTGATGAGTTTTGAGAGTGCTTTATGATTTTTGAATTTGTCCTCATAGGTGCTCTTAGAGCCTTTCTCCAGTGAGGTTTCTGTCTGATAGAAGCAGCCTGGGTCTCTGACACGGGAGGCTGCCCTTTAGTCTGTTGAGGGCTTTCCTTTTGACTCTCATACTTATTTGCAGAAAGAAATAGAGCCGAAAGGTGCACCAGGTGCCATTTGTAAATCTTAGAATAATTGATAAATACTCATTTCCTCTAGCAAGCAGTGCATTTTGTTCGATAATAGATAATGATTAGATTGTTGAGAAAATCTGGCTCTTGACCTTTGGTGTTAACTCATGAATAAAGCTGATATTAAGGCTGCCATTAACATTGCAAAAGCAGTATTGCTCAGTAACATTCCCTTTCATGGAGAAAGTAGTTTGCAGTGAGGTTTTAACGTTTTCCCTTTTCAGAGAACTATCAATTTCATTTAAGCAGAATGGTTCAACACTTTGAGCAGCTTGTTTATTCTTCCCTTAATCCTCAACTTCCTCAACCATCTCATTCTTACCTTACCAACCCGATTGCTCCCCAGCTCCGCTGCTTTCTCCCACACCTGTCCTCTCTCTCAGGGCTCCTTTCTCGAGCCAGCCTGCCCCCACTGTTTACACCCAGGCTTCTTATAGGCAACCACTTGTGCTAGAGCCTCTCTGAAGGCCACATAAGTCACTGCCAGAGCTGGTGAAAGCAGCCTGCTTTTTCCGAGCTGACACGAAGGGTGAAGCTCTCCGTCACAGGGGGCAGGCAGACAGGGCCGAGTGCTGCCGCGTGTCGGTGGTTAGCACCTGCAGGCTCAGAGCTGACAGTGCACTGTAATAAGATTCATCTCTGTTCACTTAACTGATGTGGGCTTTATGGTAAGTGTTCGCTTGCTTAATTACTTTGGCAGACTCGCTGATTGCCTTTCCTGAGGAGTTCTAAAAGGTCCCCCTGGGATGAAACATAAACCTCTTTCCATGTCTTTTAATTTCATTCTTTACTTGGAGTACTTGAACACCAGTATGTGATCCATATGGCCACCATTCCCTCTCTCCTGTTCGTGAACATCAGGACCACTCCTTACTAGAATGGTGTCCATATGGCCCACACTGGGCCACTCAGAAATCTTGATGACCTTCTCTCTCCTTTGTCCACATGAGCTTCCGCATTCCTCCTTCCCCACCACCGCTGAGGTATATGCACAGCTCTCCTAACTTAGTTAGGGATCCATGTGCCTCTTTTTCTCTAACTAGTATGGGGTCCACAAAATATTTGCCTCTCCCTTCAATCTAGCGGCATGTGATCCACTAAAACAATTGCCCTGTTTTTGACGTGATAGAAAAAGAAGCCTAAGTTAGTCAGTTGCGGGTTTTGTTGTTTTTTGGGTTTTTTTTTTTTTTAGATTTTATTTATTTATTCGACACAGAGAGAGATCACAAGTAGGCAGAGAGACAGGCAGAGAGAGAGAGGGAGAGAGGGAAGCATGCTCCCTGCTGAGCAGAGAGCCCGATGTGGGGCTCTATTCTAGGACCCTGAGATCATGACCTGAGCCGAAAGCAGAGGCTTAACCCACTGAGCCACCTAGGTGCCCCGATTGTGGGTTTGTTGGTTTTTTTTTGTCCTCCTGTTCACTCCTTTTCCATGCTTAAATATCTTATTGAGACGCGTGGCTGGCTGAGTCGATGGAATATATGACTCTTGATCTTGAGAAGTGAGTTCAAACCACATTGGTATAGAGATTACTTAAAAATAAAATCTTAAAAGTTAAATATATTATAATAAATTGATTAATTGGGCTAATGGGAATGATATGTAATTAAAATACTTCAGGATTTTGGCTCATGCCAGGTTTTTAAAAGTTCTTGAGTCACATTCAAGGGATTGGAACTTTCACCATTAACTATAATTCATCATTAATTAGAATTAGATCACTTCTTGCGGTTTTGAGCTGATCCCCACTGCCTCAGAAGCATTTCCAGGCATGTATTTGGATTTTCTAATGTCCTGGGGTGCCTGGGTGGCTCAGCTGGCTAAGCATCTATTTTCATCTCGGGTCATGATCCCAAGGTCCTGGGATCAAGCCCCTGGTCTGGCTCCCTGCTTGGTGGGGATCCTGCTTCTCCCTCTCCTACCCACTTGTGCTCTCTGTCACACACACACACACTCTCTCTCTCTCAAATAAGTAAATAAGTAAATAAAATCTTTTTTAAAAAAGGATTTTCTGGGACGCCTGGGTGGCTCAGTTGGTTAAGCAGCTGCCGTCGGCTCAGGTCATGATCCCAGCGTCCTGGGATCAAGTCCCACATCGGGCTCCTTGCTCGGCAGGGAGCCTGCTTCTCCCTCTGCCTCTGCCTGCCACTCTGTCTGCCTGTGCTCGCTCTCTCTCCCTCTCTCTCTATGACAAATAAATAAATAAATAAAAATCTTAAAAAAAAAAAAAGGATTTTATTATGTGCTGAAGTGAGACAGAAGATCTAATAGCCCTTTCACATGACTTATTTTGTTCTTTTATATTTACTAGATGTTTCTGAGAATGTAGAGGGGCCTTACCTCTGGAGATAGGAAATCCAGGGCTAAAGTAATGGTAAAGGCTATCAAGGGTTTGCATTCTGTATCCCCTGGAACTCTGCCAGCAACTCCTGGCCTTTAGCTAGAGATGGTATAAGGGAATCTGTAGCACAGAGCAATGTGATCTGAGCAGAGACTGGCTAATCTTGGAGGTGTTTTGACCCTAGGAAAATTTAGGAACCTCTGCTCATTTATTGAGAGAAAGGTTTAATAAACAGTAGACATTCCTAAGGGGAATGGATTAAGTGAGGTCTTTTATGGAAATGTCGATGGTCCATTTTACTTATGTGGTTCCTTCAACTCCTGTGGTTTGTTCTTCACCATTTACATTCATTGTGATTGTAGAAACAGTGGAAAAATGTCAGGCTGGTATGTAATGCAAGAAGGAATTCCATTCCTCTCTTACAGCAGAGCTAGAGGAGATAATTTAGCCAAAGTGTAAAGCCCGTGGCATCTTACTTGGCTTAAATCTATGGTTTGGGGCCATAGTAACTAGAAATTAGCACATTTTTCAAGCAAAGTAGCTATGACCAATTGCTTAACTTCCAGCAGGTGATGAGGTGGAAACCTACATTGGGCAAAGTCATGCATCAAGGTAGAAAGCCCAAACTGCCAAAATGCGTAGTCATGCACACAGCTTCAGAAAATGAGGCAGCTGCCCCTCAGGCCGTGTGCATGTACATTTTGTACACATTAACTCCTTCTTATTTCCCTCCAGTTAATGAATTGTGAACCTTCATTTGTTCAGTGCCGAGACTGGATGAAAATGTAGTCCGGTAGGTGAATAAGTTATCTAGTATAACACATGTGTTTTTCACCTAGAAATCAAGAGAAATGCTGAGCTCATATCATTCCTTAGGTTGAACTATGAGGGTTACTTTAGTGTAGTCAATGACACACCTTTTCTGTTCCACTCCCTTCAAAATAAATTTGTGAACACAAATCAAGTTCTCTTTAGTAATAAAGTAGACCAGTTTACATAGTTGGATCTTTGGGCAGGTCAAGCAGCTGGATGCAGTGGCCAGTAGCACATCCTTTCTGATGGTTGCCAAAATGCCTTCTCCAGTAAGGTTGAAATGAACCCATGGTTGTGTCTCTGGTCCTGAAATGAGTGGCCACAGGAACAGCAGTATAAGAAAGGGGATAACTGGTATGAAAGGTAAAGCCTAGCATGTAGGGGATGAGTTAGAGGAACAACCCTAACAGGTCAGTCGCTAAAGTTTTGACTAGATAGTTTCAAAGTGAAAAGGTTAGAAGATATTCTTATTTGAGGTTTTATTTTGCTTAATGTTAATCAGCAGAGTCTCTGAGGCTTGTAATGCACTGCTGTTAACAGGCATCAAGGGAAATTGTTTTTTTGTTGTTGTTGAATTGGATGGGCTAAAGATTCATTGACTCCATGAGGAAGGAAGCTTATTACTGCGTGAAATGGAGTATGTGAGGCAATTCTGAAGGTTAAAAGAAAGGCTAGTTTAAAATTAAATAACTTGGGGTGCCTGTCTGGCTCAGTTGGAAGAGTGTGAGATGCTTGATTTTGGGGTGGTGAGTTCAAGCCCCACCTTAGGTGTAGAGATTACTTTAAAATAAATAAACTTTTAAAAAACTCAACCTCAGATGAACCATTTTATCTGCTGCCACATACCACTCAGTCCTACCTTTACCCCTTCTCAGAAGCCAGTCTCTTACCTGTATGTTTAAAGATTTCCCAGGTAGAAGCGATTATAAATACAATTTTGTCTTTAATCCCAGATATCTGAGAATAAACTCTATAGTATATTATATCTGGACTGCTTTTTTTAGGTCTTGGAAAGGGGAAGCTGCTTGTATTAAAAAAAAAAAAAAAGGTTCCATTTTGGTTAAGTTAGATGGTATATATAGGAAAACACAGAGGAAAGCTTTGCAAAGGCAATCCAGTAACATGAAAAAAGCTAATACTAGAGCGTCTGGTGTCTTGTGCAAGGTCATACAGTCTAGAAGTGGAAGAATCCGGATTTTAACTTGGGTCCACTGCCCAGAAAGCCTTGCTTTTTGTATTATACATACCATGTTGTTCAGGGAAGCTGAGATATTTTAACTGGGCCTTTAAGGGAAAAACAAGACTTAGCTTTATAGGAGTAAAGAAAATAGCATTCCATATGAAGAAAATCATGTAAGTAAAAGCATGATGTCCAGGTGTACGTGTTTAACAAGTATTTGAAAATGCAGGACTATAGTTCTTAGGAGGTTGGGGCTTGAGATACAGATTTATTTTTATCAGGCTTCAGATATCAGACTCTTTAAATCTGGTAGCCTTATAGGAGTAATTTTAGAGTGAAACTTTTAAGAATATTCCCAGTGTGTACCATCTTGAGTGTACCAGTTATGTTTCTTATTTCCTTGGAATAAGAGCTACAGAAACTTTTCCTATAAACAACCTTTGCCTGTTTTTCTCCTTTGTGCCTGAAGGATTTACAAAACAGCTTTTAGAGATAGGCTGCTTCCTTCAAATAGCTCAGTAAGGAAACAATCACCATGTTCTGGGCTTCTGGGTGAAACTACTATTTATTTATTGTTTCATAAAAGACCCTTAGATGCTTTTGTCTGTGGGAGATAGCTGGGACTGTGAGAATTTGCATCTTTGGAGGATTTGCTTTAGATTCCCTCTGGATATGAGAAAGAGTCTCCATTCCCTATTAATCTACATTTCTACATTGTTAAGGTAACATTCTTCTGTATTTCTTGGGTAAGTTGGGCATTAACTATGTGTCTCAGCCATCATCCACCCAGCACTAGGGAAAAGAAAGCTGCTTTGCAGAGTCATGAGTCAGAGAGAATAAGTTAAAAATGGACCAAGAAATCCCTAGCCAGTTTGTGGCTCAGCCTTGCTGTTCCATCTGTCCACTTCATTTTGCTTCATTTTGTGTAAGTGACCCGTCTTTGGCAATCAGAAGTTGGCAGTTGCGTTAGAGGGTGGCCCAGATTCTTGCCCCTAAAGGTGCTTTGGGTACAGAGCTATCTCTCTGTGGCTGGTTTTAGCAGTTTACCTTTACTATGACATTGCCTGTTTCTCTTGTCTTTCCCTTTTGGGACTTCTAATTCACTGGTATTAGAAGACCCAGTAACAGAGTATAACACACTCCCCCAGTCCTTCCTTACACCTCCCCATCCCAAACAAACAAAAACGTAGGCTTACTTTTAGAAAATGTTAGATTAATAAGAAATGGCAGAAAGTTTTTCTGTAGTCTCCCGGTAAGACTTAAGAGGAAGAGAAAGCTTTACTGTCTTCAGGGACAACTTCAGTTCCTTCTTTGAAGGATAGCTGTTCATGTCTGAGCCACCTCTTCTCTTGGGATGGGAATAAAACATTTTTATTGTTATTTTCATACTTTTGAAAGATGAAAACATACTTTTTTAGCTGGTGATCGTGGATCTCCTTCCTTGTGGTAAGACTGAACAAAAACCTTCTTAGACTTTGATTTATTCATTCAGTTTGAAAACTTGAAATCTCTCAGTATGCCAGGTGTTTTGCTAAAGTCTTAGGAATATATTGGTGAGCAAAATAAATTTGGTCCCTGCTCTCACGGAGCATTTAGTTCAGTTTGAATAAAGCCGGAGCAGGGGATAAAAAAAGCTGGGAGTTTGATTAGAAATTATATTCCCTTTCCCCACAAAGTTGGACTTCCAGACTCCTTTCCCTTTCCTTGGGCCTTACTTCTTTAAATCTTCTTCCTGCTTTTTCTTTTGTCACTTCTACTTTTGGTACCCTAAGAAATCATCGCTTAACTTAAGGTCACAAAGATTTACGTGTTCTTCTAAGATTTTTACATTTTAGATCTGTGATCCATTCTGTTAATTTTTGTGTGTGGTGTGGGGTAAGGGATCAACTTCAGTCTTTTGCATGTAGATACCTCGTTTTGCCAGCACTATTTCTTGACTAGACTATCCTTTTCCCATTTATCTTGCCACCTATGTCAAAGGGACATCTTTTTTGGTCATCTTTGTCGTATTTTAATTTTTTCATAATGGCTATGATTTCTCATTCTTTGCCCATTCAAACCTTCCTCTTCTTCCTATTCCTCTTCCTCCTTTTAAGTCCCCTTTCCTAAAATACTTTTCGGCATAAAAGCTTTTGGCTGGCATAAACTGGGTTTTGTTTAAATACCTGGAAGGCTGTGATTAGATGAAAATCAACCTTAAGATGCAAATGAAAGGAAAAACAAACATCTCTTTCTTAGCCAGTATGTTGCTGCCCATCCTACTATTTTTCAGACATTGTCTCTTCAGTGTGTGTGTGTCTTCACTATGGCACAGGCCACTCAGAAACCCCTGCAAGATCCTCAATTATTGAAGTCTCTGTTTCTCACTTAGTAAAGGCTAAAGGGCCCGGCACACTCTGCCTAGGAAACTGGTTACCCGTGTAGCTACATTTGTGGTGTTTGTGATTGGAACTTTGAGGCATAGAAACCTCAGGATCCTCTTCTAGAGGGAAGGAAATAATACCCACAATATAAAGGATTTAAAGAGAGGAAGTCCACCTGCAGAATAAGAAGCAGACTTTATCCACTCTACTACTTTGCTAAAGATGGACTCTGGTTTGGAGTCTGCTTTGCCCAAATGGCCAGGGTCCTGTGGACAGTAGATTATCTATATGGTAGTCTTCTCAATTGTCAGAACAAAATATCCTAGAATAGGTGGCTTAAAAAACAGATGTTCGTTTTGTCACAATTCTGGAGGCCAGAAGTCCCAGATCAGGGTTCAGCAGGGTCAATTTCTGTAAGGACTTTCTTCTGCTTAGTTGACAGCTGCCTACTGCCTTGTGTTCTCACATGGTGGAGGGAAGGATGGAAGTGAGAGAAATTGCCATTTCTTCCTTGCTGGAACACTCAAGTTTTAGACTTAAGCATTAGATAGTTGCTACCTGCTAGATTTTGATCTGTAAAAGGAAAGAGAGCTAGTGTTAGAATCTTTGAGGGACCCCCCCCCACCGCCAAGAAAAATGTTCAGAAGAGATGGTAGTAAATCCTTTTGGAGATGATATCAGTGGGAAGGGAAGCCTAAAGTAAAGAGAGAGGCTCCTCATCTATAAATCTAGTATGTCATCTTTTTCCCACTAGCATAAATCCTATTCTAGGACCTGGCCAGATGGGGCAGTGTGGAATCACAACCCAGGTGAGCCCTATAGCAGGCTGCAGACTTCCTGGGGAAGGAGCAGCTAAGTATTTCAGTCACTGCAAAGGCATGTGTTACTCAGTGTGGGCGGATTTAGCCTGGTTTCAGTGTTTTGTCATCTCTTTGCTATCTCAGAACAAATTTCCATTTCAACGATATGAGGTCCCAAAAACTTTAATAGGAAGCTTCCAAGCCCTCTCTGAAATTCCTTGCTGAAGAGCCTGGAAGGAGAACAGCCAGTATCAGACAATTTTTCTTACCTCTTAGGCTTAGAGCCCTGCATGTACCACCTCTAGTAGATCAGATTAGTACTCAGATTTTTTTTTTTAATTTCTTTGACAGAGACAGATCACAAGTAGGCAGAGAAGCAGGCAGAGAGAGGAGGAAGCAGGCTCCCCGCTGAGCGGAGAGCTCGATGCGGGACTCAATCCCAGGACCCTGAGATCATGACCTGAGCCGAAGGCAGAGGCTTTAAACCACTGAGCCACCCAGGCACCCAGTACTCAGATTTTTAACTGTCCCAAAGAAACAGCAAGAAAAATAAAGCAGAGGCATATACTCTGTGCCCTTTGTGGGTACTGGGTTAGAGACTGCTAACTCTGTTTAGACTGTTCCATCTGGCTTTAATTACCTGCTGAGACCTGAGGCTCTGGGATGGGAGTGTCACAGAGGAGGTTGGAGGATGATTTTATCCTTATTCCAAATTCCCCGAGTGGCATATCTGTCATACCCTCAGGATAAATATGCTCAAACAATATCAGCATATATGGCCTGCCAACATAGACCATCTGTAGATCCAAGTGACACTTGACAGGTACAACTTTGAGAAGGGAAGGAAATAAATATACTTTTTGAGGAGAATACTTTCCAGGCTTTTCCTTTCTCTCCCTCATTCCATTTCTCCTCCCTTCCTTCCTCTTCCCGTTCCCTCTCCTGTCTTCTTTCTTCCTTCTTCCATTTCTCCTTTCTCTTCTCCTTCTTTTTTTGCTTCCATGCTTTCTTTGCTAGTGCAAGAATTCCTTGGGTAGAAAGGGAACTGAATTATAGCATCCCCCTCACTTTCATTCCCAGGGATTATTTCATTGTCCAGACCTCACCAGCTTCACTGGGTTGCCACCTGGGCCCCCATGGCTGCTACTCACCCACCCAGACAGACATGAAGATACTTTGGAGTTCTCTGTTCTCCACACTTAGGCAAGCAAAAACAAACAACCCTAGTTCAGTTGAATCAGAATTTTTTTAAAACATTTTTTCAAAAAAATTTTACTAAGAAGTTTAAGGAAAACCCAAAAGAAAAAAACCATTATAAAACCATGAAATGAATGTATTACAGAGTTCAGATTTTTCTTCCTAAAATAACTGAGATCTAGTCATAGATTTGATTACTCTATTTCATTTTCTTGATCTGTCACTTTTGGATGCTAGACCCTATGAGTCATACTCTCTACTGAGTTAACTTGAACTTGGTACTGCTGCTGGGTTTGGGGGGATTCTCATTTCTTCTCTAAACCTCCTCCCCTATCTTCTTACTGGGTTTAGACTCCAGGTTTTCCTTTCTGCTCCTGGACTGTTGTCATCTCTGCCAATACCCTCAAGCCTCACCTTCTGAATGAGAAAAATATTTGACACCTACTTGGTCCAAATTCTTTCCCACTTTGGATTTAGACCAAATTACAACCTTAACTTGCAGATAACATTTCTACCCTTCTTGGTAGTCTCTGAAAAAAATAAGTTACCAGAATTCTCCTCTGTTCCTGACCCATTACTGTCCCAGTTGACGTATTCATTCATTGAATATTTATTGAGTACCAGCTGTGTGCCAGGCACTGTGCTAGATATTTGACATTGTTTTATTATATAAATGTTGCAAGAATCCTCTAAGATTTAGTCATTCTTTCGACAAACATTTATTTTATGCCTACAATGTACTATTCCTGGGTACTGTACTAAGTGCTAAGGTAGGTGTTATTCCCACTTTTTCCCTCTGAGACATGTAGCTTCCTAAAAATCCAAAATAACAAATGGTCAAACCATGATTTTTTTTGAAGTTTGACTTATACTTTTATACCCATATTAAATGGTTCAAGAGTTTCGTACTATCAATGTTATATTAAAAGAGAACATTGATTTCTGTTGCACTACCACATTCATATGGGTGCATGTACACACATATGTTTCAAAAAACTTTTAACTTTGGAATAATTTTAGAATTACAGAAAAAGTGCAACAATAGTACACAGAGTTCTTATATGCCCCTCGACCAGGTTTTCCCCATCTTACATTACCAAGGTACAGTTATTCATCACCAAGAAACTGGCAGTGACACAGTCCTATTAACTAAGCTCCATATTTTATTTGGATTTTGCCAGTTTATTAATTTTCTCTTTCTGTTCCAGAGTCCAATTCAGGGTATCACATGCATTTAGGTGTCATGTCTCCCCAGTATCTTCTGATCTGTGACAATTTCTCAAGTACAGTTTTTCATGACCTTGGCAGTGTTAAGGAGTACTGGCCAAGTATTTTATAGAATGCCCCCAACTGGCTTTGTCGCACGTTTTTCTCATGATGAGACAGGTTGTGGGTTTGGGGAAGTATATAACAGAGGTAAAGATCATAAGATCATACCAGGTGTAACATGACAGCTACATGAATCACTGGCCATGTTTATGTTCATCATTTGGCTAATTAAGGTAGCATTTGCCAAGATTCTTTACGGTAAAGCTACTATTTTCCCTTTGACTACTCTGTTCTTTGGAAATAAGTCACTAAATCTGTCCTACCTTCCGTGGGAATGGGAACCAAGTTCCACCTCCTAAAGGGGAGAGTACCTACACATATTATTTGGAATTATTCTGTTAGAAAGATTTTTCTCTTCTCCCCATTTATTTAATCTATTTTGTATCAATGTGGACTTACGATAAACTCTGATCTGAAACCTGTGCTTTTTCTACTGCTCTAGACAAGAAATGACAAGGACCTACATATACACCAAAAGCATTGGTTTCAGGGAACTTTATTTCAGATTTCAGAGATTTTTTAAGGACTAGATTTGATAAGACTTGGTGACCTTGAGTGTGAGGGTGATGGAGAGGAAGTGTTTCAAAATGACACTCAGATTTTGGTTTCAATGGCTGGAAATAAAATTTTGCCTTGAAATTATTAACTAACAAGTGTGAAGACTGGTTCTAGGCTTTGACAAAACTCAGATTCTTCAAAGATTGTATTTAGCCTATGTATTGGTCCAGCTTTACTGAGTGCCCTGCTCTCCCAAGTCAGAGCAGAGCAAACAACTTTTCTTTCTGACTGAAACAGCAGGGCCCCCTAGTGGACAGCCCCCTGGGTCCTGTTTCTTGCCTGAAGGATGCTCCGTTTTTTTTGTTTGGTTGAGATTTTTCCCCTCCCCTAGTTCATTTGCAGAGCAGAGGCATTTGATTCTACTCTTGGTCTAAAAAATTTTAAATACCTCTTACTTCAGAGTTCTCAGGTTCATCGCCATGTTCAATAAAAAGATAGTTAGCTTCTGACAATCACTCCTATGCACGCATACTCTAAACTAGAGGGTACTTGATACTTGTTTTTTACTCATTTATCTTCTTCTTCCATCTGATGTCATATTATTGTTAATTCTTTTTTTCAGAGCCATCATCAATCACTTTAACCCCAAAATTGAATCCTATGCTGCTGTGAATCACATATCCCAGCTGTCAGAGGAGCAGGTAAGCCAGTACCCTCCCCAGAGTGGCCCTAATAAGTTGTGGCTGGGATCAAGCAGTTGTCCTTTCTTTGATAGCAGAAGTATTCTGTGACTGAGCTGGTAGCAGAAACCAGGCTTCTAAGAGCAATTACTAAGCGATTTGTTGATAGTACTTTAAATAGAGGGATGGCTTCTACTTTTGTGCCGTTGGAAGGGTTGATTTAATTATATAGAAGATATGTAGGTGAAAATTTAGTGAATTATTATTTTAGAGTGGGTGATAGGCATTTCTTTTTTTAATTTTAGGCAGAGAGTCATTTTGATATTTAAAAATAAGAAATGAGAACTTAGAAATGGATAAAACTGCCAATTAGAAAAACTCTGAGTTCAGCTTAATTTGATGCTGTTTGGTGTGTTAAAATATAAGCCCTTATTGGGGCAGATTTTCCTTAGTAATTGAGTTCTGTTTGCCTTGAGCAATTATTTCTGAGGTTTTTCTGTGGTATGGACTGAGCTGGAGATGCAGATAGCATTAGTGTTTGTTTTCCTTGAGTCTGGCCTGATTTCCCCTTCTCCCAAAGTGCCTGCACTCAGCTCTGCATTATATAAAAGTACAGATGGGGCATTAGTGTGGCATGGGATTGAACTTGATGTTTCAGAATGAGACTCTTGAGTTCTGATTTTAAAAGCACAAAATGAGACATTCTATTCACACAATCTCCTTTCTTCCCTCACCCCCCACCCCACCAACTCCCAAGATGGAGGGCCAGGGTAGTCATGAGTTGAAAGCCCAGGTATAAGTTCCAGACCAAAAAAAACATACTCTCCTCTCCCTTTTTTTTTTTTTTTTTTTTTTTTTTTTTTGCCAGTGTATCAGTATACCCTTCTCTGAGTCCTTTGCTGGTATAGCCAGCCAGCTCTGGTGTGAACCTGTGTTCCAGTGTTTCTAAAAGCTCTTCAGCTCACTCAGTGAGGCAGCAGGCAGCCTTTTGCCTAACAGACAGGCTTCTCAGCATTCCCACCAGTGGCTCTTTCCTCAGCCAGATGGATAGGACTCTATTAGACTATCAGTTGTTCCCTTTGACATATTTGTTCTCTTTTGTGAGGCCAGCTGTGAGATTTCCATCCTCTTATTGAAACTGCTTTTATAAATGGCTTTCATTTTCTTTTTTCATGAGTACTGTTCTTTGATGCCACTGCTTTCTGTGAGGTGCTTCGGGATGCTACCTTCTTCCTGTTGGACCAGTTCAGATCAGTTTACTTTGTCATTTTTATGCAAAAGAATTCAACATCTTGAGTTTTGTATGGGGAAAGAAAGGGTGACTTTCCTACCACAGTGAGCTCTGGTTAGTCTAAAAGCTTTAAAAAAAAAAAAAAAAAAAAGGACACATTTTCCCTGTGAGCCACGTGCAGTATTCACCCCCCAGCAGCTTGGGAAGGTCAGGCTGAAATCTCTTTACAGCAGTAGCAGCCACAGACCAATAATAAAAATCCATTCTGGCGCATGAGGCAATCTGGAAAAGGATGATTAGCAAGCACGTGTCCTCACCCTCCTCCAACTTCTCTCAAAGTTAAATGAAGTGATGAAAGTGTCTCAGAAAGAGTCCACAAGCCAGAGATGAGGCGATTTCTGTGGGGAGAGAGAGTATACAGCCCTATTCCAGAGTGGGGAGAGGATAGCAGCTCTCAAAGGAATAAATAATTATATGCCTGCTGTTTACAAGGTATGGTGCTAGGTAGTGGGGATAGTGGTGAATAATCTAAGTGTAGTCCTTGTGTCATGGAGTTTTTGTACACTTGCTATCTCTCTTAGCAATCCTTTTCACTTAGGGAGTGGGGAAAGGGTGATACTATTCTGGGACCCTTTTCAAAACTGCCCTCAAAATAGTTGTTGCTTCTCTTCCCTGACTGACTTTGAAGGGCGCTGAATGATAGCATTACAGTGCACTTGGTTTTATTCTCAGCACTATCGGAATAGAAGTATTTGACTGCCTTGATAATCTCCAACATGTGTTGCAGCACTTCTCTCCCTTCACTTGTGAATATCCGTGCTAATATCACTTAATGTTAAGTGTATTCACAGCTTCCTGAAGAGCTGGCTTTGGGATCCAGCAGGGCCCTGCACTTGTTAGGCTCAAACTAAGTCCAAAGAAAAAATCAGGAACTCAATCCCCAAGTAGATTCTAACGTACTCCTAAAATAAAACCCAAAGACCATGGATAGGTGTTAACTAGAATTTATAGCACTTTGTAAAATAGCAGACCAAAGAGGGCTCTTGCTAGATCTGCCTGCCCAGCCTGCCATTTTGTTCTGGCAAGAGATTTGTGAATTTTTTAGTTCTGACAACACCTAGACACATCCCAGCCTCAGTCTGAGGCATTTCAAGGTGATGCTTGTAAATTTATTATTACTTAATAAATAAAGCCCATTCTCTCACCCTGGAGCTGTTTTTCAGATTTCCAGAGATACATGACATTTTTCGGTTACTTCTCATTGTCTTCATGGAGGACAAAGCCCTTGAAACAGTCAGTACCCTCAGTGTAACTGAATGGTTGTGCATTATCTAGTATAATAAACTGCATGCATTTTTTATATTTTATACACAGCTGTAACATTTGTCCAAGGTTGATTATGAAGCTTGTCCATTTTGATTCCTTTTTTGTGTGTGTGATAAAATATACATAAAATTTACCATTTTAACCATTTTCCAATTATAGTTCAGTGGCATTAAGTATATTCACATCATTGTGCAACCATTACTGCTATACATCTCCAGAACTTTTTCATTATTCCATACTGAAAGCCTATGCCCATTAAACAATAACTACCCATTCCCTCCCCCTCTTGAAGGTAACCACTGTTGTACTTTCTGTCTCTCTATATATGTCCTTTTTTTTTTTTTTTTTTTTTTTTTTTTTTCTTAAATAGAGCCCATATTGAGGAGCCAGTCTGGCTCAGTGGGAAGACCGTGTGACTCTTGATCTTGGGATTATAGGTTTGAGTCCCACACTGACAAATAAGTGAATAAAATCTTAAAAAAAAAAAAAAAAGAAAAGAAAAAGAAAACACACTTCTCTATAGTAAAATTTTAATGGAATAATTAATTTTAGATGTTATGCAAAATGAAAGAAAATATTTTTTAAAAAGGGGAGCTTGGGTGGTTCAGTCTGTGAAACATCTGACTTTAGCTCAGGTCATGATCTCAGGTCCCTGGGATCCAGCCCTGCATGGTGCTCCATGCTCAGCAAGGAGTCTGCTTGTCCTTCTCTCCCTCCCTACATCCTGTGTGTGCACACATGCATTCTCTCTCTCGTATAAATAAATAACATACTGATTTATGTCAGCTCTAATTTCCTAATAGGTAAGAGAGGGCTTCATGGTAGAACTTTATAAAAGATTCTCTAGAGCCCTGAATATCTAGAGTACATAGTCACAATTTAGGATTCAAGTCAAAACCTTCTCTGAGCACCTGATTCCTTAAGATTTTAGTCACATTGATGACCAATTTTGTGACTTTGAAATATCCCGTTGGAAAACAAATAAATGATTAGCCCACCTTTTTTTTTTTTTGTAAGATTTTATTTATTGGGGTGCCTGGGTGGCTCAGGGGGTTAAAGCCTCTGCCTTCGGCTCAGGTCATGATCCCGGGCTCCTGGGATCAAGCCCCGCATCAGGCTCTCTGCTCAGCAGGGAGCCTGCTTCCCTTCCTCTCTCTCTGCCTGCCTCTCTGCCTACTTGTGATCTCTGTCTGTCAAATAAATAAATAAAATCTTTTTTAAAAATGCTATTTAAAAAAAGATTTTATTTGTTTATTAGAGAAAGAGAAGGTGCACAAGGTGCAGAGGGAGAGGGAGAAGCAGACTCCCTGCTGAGGAGGGCCTCTGTCCCCAGACCCTGAGATCATGACTTCAGCTGAAGGCAGACACTTAAGGGACTGAGCCACTGAGGCACCCTGCACTCTTGCTTTCTTTAGGCTTCCTTCAGCTATCAGTATTTTAGCATTTAGTGCCTGCTGTGTGCTTCAGATTGTGCTAGCCATTTGAGGAATACAGAAATATGATAAACGGTCTTTGTTCTCAGAAGATGGAATAAATTCAAGAGATTGCTTACAGCTTATTGATAGCTGACCGGTACTAGCAGTAGGATCTGTGAGCTCCTGTTAGAGGAAGATCTCTGTAGGTTGTGGTGGTCAAGAAATGCCATATGGAGGAAAGAATTGGGAGGACCTTCAAGAGCAGGGATAGGGATTGGATAAATGAAGAGGCATAGATTATAAAATGTACTCAAGGGGCACCTGGGTGGCTCAGTGGGTTAAGGCCTCTGCCTTTGGCTCAGGTCATGATCCCAGGGTCCTGGGATCGAGCCCCGCATTGGGCTCTCTGCTCAGCAGGGAGCCTGCTTCCTCCTCTCTCTCTGCCTGCTTCTCTGCCTACTTATGATCTCTATCTGTCAAATGAATAAATAAAATCTTTAAAAAATAAAATAAAAAATAAAATGTACTCAAAGCCAGGACCTGAAAAAAGACAGAAAGAAGAGAGAAGAGTCCCAGAGTTTCTATAAATCTTGTCCTTGGGTCACAGGGTACCCAGAGGCTGAATGACTTAGAAATACAATTCAGGGGACTCCTGGGTAGCTCAGTCAGTTAAGCATCTGTCTGCCTTTGGCTCAGGTCATAATCTCAGGATGGAGGGATCAAGCCCTGCTTCTGGCTCCCTGCTTGGTGGGAAGCCTGCCCCTCCCCCTGCTCTCTCTCTCAGTCAAATAAATAAATAAAATCTTTGGGAGGAAAAAAAAAAAGAACAACAGTCCAGTCATTTAAATTGTCATCACAACTTCCATAATTCCTACTGTACTGACGCTAATCTCTGTTCTAATTGTCCTGCCTTTGATTCAATTTGTAAGTGTTCATCAAAGGCCTAATATGAACTAGCCTCAGTGTTATGCATGTGATGAGACCTACTGGGCAAACCAAGCTTTTTAAAAAAATGTTGGTAAAAAAACACATAGCAAAATTTACCACCGTAACCATTCACTTTTAAGTGTACAGTACAGTAGTGTTGACGTGTGCTTGTTGTTGCACAACTGATCTCCAGAACTATTTCATCTTGCAAAACTAAAGCCCTTTTGTTGAACATTACCTTTCCCCCTTCGTCCTCACCCTGGCAACCACCATTCTACATTGTTTTCTAGGAGTGGGCAAACCTCTTTTGAAACTGATGTACCTTTCAGGCAAGTGGCTCAGGAGCCGGCTAAAAATTTCTCTAAATACTGTTGGGTCCCCCCAAAATTGGGTACCCCAATAATGGGTCCGTGATTAAAGGAGCGAGACTGATACAAAGCGAAGGTCAAGCAAAGCTTTATTTCGCGCCAAGCATCAGGAATCATACCGACCGTCAAACAGACCGGCCGGGGCCGCCCCTCCAGAGAGGACGACCCCTTCCTGCTTTCTAGACTAACTTTTATAGAGCAAAGGCCATGTGGTTGGGCCTGGCCACACACAGGTGGCCAGTTAGATTGTAACACACACAGGAAACTCCACAGTGATGCTAGGTGACCAATTGAATTACAATTTACCCTAGTAGACATTTGAACCAGCCTATCACACCTTGGTTAGGATTGGCGCCACAAGGCTCCCAAAGGGCGGGGGCCCATACTCCTTGGTAGCTAGGAGACAGTATGAGCCCCCACTGATTGAATACCTCCACCTGGCCTGACCCACCCTTGTACTTGGACTTTGTTACCTGGGACTGGTTTCCTGGACTTGCTTTTAAATAAGTTCCCCTGGTGGGGGGCAAGGTCAATTTAAGTTTTACAACAAAATGGCAGTTCAACGGGGGTGGGGCTGCTCTGGCTGGATAGGCCCTTACAATACAGACTTAGGAATTTTCCAGGAGTATCACAAGCTGGTCTACTGGCATCCCGATATGTAACAGAACCATAGGACAGGACATAGTAACCCTCCCCCCATTATCATTTAAGTCTCGACTCTCACTAGGGCTTTGTATTTTGGAATCAGAGGAGGCATGTATAATGTTTTATATTACAAGGGGTAACGTCAAAAGTATTGTGACAAAGCAAAGAATCTAACTTATTTGTAGGATTAGGTTAAGGTAAATTAGGGAAACAGTGCTTCATATCTGAATGAATAAAAGTTACATTGGAAGCTACTATGTCTGTCTACTAGTAATCTTTCTAAACCGTTTGATTTTCTCCAGATCCTAAGATAAGAGCCACTACAAATAAATGCTAGGCATTTAGAAATCCTAATGAAACCTAGCTTTATTTTCCCACAGAGGAGTGAGACAGTAATAAGAGAAAAGCCCTAGTCCGTGGGGCAAACATTGTTAGGGGCCCTGGGTGGCACCCATTACTTGAGAACATCTAAGAGGAAGCACAGAAAGATCTCGGGGGAGATAATCCTAAGAGCTTCAGGGCTTGTGAGGAAATGGAGCCTGATGTTTCAGCTTTAGAGTTGGGGGCCCTTGGTGTGCTAGTGTATGTTGAAGAACTCCTGACGGAAGTGGCGGCTGGGAAGGGGGCTGATTTGTAGTGTTGGGTGTGACTGCTCACACTGTGGCTACCAGTGTGAAGCCCTGTGGCTCTCACAATGCTTGAAAATTTAACTGTCAGCTCTCCCAGACCAAGCATGTATGAGCCAGCACCATCAAATCACTGGTTGTTGAGGATGACTGGGAGAAGGGGGCTGTAAAGCTATGAGGCAGGCCTTTCTGAGCAGGGGTGAGTGTACCCTACTTTCCCCCTGGGAACCACTGATACAAGGTCCTCCCCAGGGCGATTGAGACCTCTGAGTAGCCCACTCTGAGAGCCGCTGTGATGTTTTCTCGTCTTAGAGCAGGGCCTTAACCACCATGCAAAGCAGCCTTGGCAGAGACACACACTGGGGATCTGAGATTTAGGACTCCTGTGATAGCCATGACTCAGTTTCTTGTACGTGGCATTGTGTTTTTCTACAACAGCCTGTAGTTTTGCACTGCCTTTCTATAACCCTGAGTGATGGTTGCTGTGCAAATTCCTACTGAGTGCAAGCATGGGACACAGCATTGGCTTCCTCGTTGCTGTCACTTAGACTCCAGCTTTCAGGTGACCTATTTGGCAGAAAAAGTTTGGTGTGAGTTGTTCGTTAACTGGACTCACTAAGGCAGGAAAGACAGAGGCAGATTTTCTTACAAGCTGTTTAACCTCAGAAATCAACTTTATGTGATATAGGGCATCTTGAGAAGGTCCACATAAGAGCGTGAGCTGATGATGTGCTGCTAGGATGGCCACAGTTTTACTTGGACCAGGAGGTGGGCTGCACTGCCAGAGAAAGGAGAGATGATATCTTGGATTTTAAGAGGACATAAATACATAAAAGGAAAGGAACAGCTAGTAGTTACTGAGCTTGGCAGTTTTACATAGGTTATTTACTTAAGTGTTGTATCAGCTGTTTGGGGTAGGTGCCGTTATCATTTTATAGATGAGGATGCTAAAGAGGCTAAGTCTTGCCCGGGGTCCCACAGCTGCTTGTGCGAAGCTGTAACATGATCATAGGTCTGTCTGACACTGACGTCTGAGCTGCTTCTCTTCATCAGGCTGAGGCATGTGTGACAACCTGAGCTTGCCAGGTATCCTGGAGGAGGAGGAAGGCCAGGGAGAGGAAGTGGAAGGAGAAGCAAGGATGGTCAGATAGCAGGGCTCACTCCTGGGGCATGGGGAAAAGTCCTGGTTTGGGAAGGGACCATTTAGTTGAGGAAGGTAAGTACTAAACAGGGGCTTGAGGAGTTGCCTGCCAGGTAGGCAGAAATGCCTAAGTAGAGGGTTCTGGAACATTATGATAACTTTATAAATGAGGAAAGAGTCTCTTTATTCCATCAAGCATGTCTGCAAAATCACTATGAAAAATAAAGCTTTTCCACACACCAAAGGAACATGGTGAGTTAAAAAAGAGAGAGAGATTTTATTTTAATAGGTAATATAGTTACATGGGCCAAACTCTAAAAGGTGGCACACTGAATTTTAATTGTTTTTAAAGTAGTAGTTTCGGGGCGCCTGGGTGGCTCAGTGGGTTGAAGCCTCTGCCTTCGGCTCAGGTCATGATCCCAGGGTCCTGGGATGGAGCCCCGAATTGGGCTCTCTGCTCAGCAGGGAGCCTGCTTCCTCCTCTCTCTCTCTCTCTGCCTGCCTCTCTGCCTACTTGTGATCTGTCTGTCAAATAAATAAATAAAATCTTAAAAAAAAAAAAAAGTAGTAGTTTCATTTTGCTAAAACAACAGCAACAAAACAAAGACTTTCAACATCAATATCCCACAGCCAAGCTAGATGAATGCAGAGGTCACTGGTGAAGAGCTCAGCTTAATATTCCTCTCTGCTGCTGACAGCATTTTCTCCAGCTAAATATGAATTTTGAAATGTGCACTACATGAACTTCTGGTCTTCCTCAGTCAGGCTTCATTGCTAGTGAAGCTTCATTGGCAGTGCACAGAGGAACAGTGTTGCAGCTTGTAGGAATTCCAGTTGTCAGCTTTTCCAGAGGTTATAGGAGACAGCAGCCCTTGCTTTCTTAGTTTAATCTGAGAAGGATCCTTTACTCTAATTATTAGATAAGCATGTACAAGTAGGACTTCCCTCTTTGGTTTGTTTTTTTTTTTTAGCTACCTTCCTCCTTCCAAATAGAGTTTTGGGAACTTTTATTTTATTTCTACTGCAACCTCTTCTTCAGGAAGTAGCTCAAAACTCTGTAACGTGTGCTGGAAAAAGTATGGTTTACCACTCTGCTGACATTAGAGGCCAAAAATGTTGCCATGCAAACATTTGTCTGTTACAGGCTGTGCTAACTGGAAATGTTTTTGCTAGGTGCTATGACAGCACTTTGACCTTTCACGGTGCGAAGGAAGTTGCAATCTTAAAAATGACCCACTCAGCTAGCGGGAAATTGTGGGTAGCCCCCAACTGACATTTCTGTTAAAGAATTCTGTCTTTTAGGGAGGGATAAATAAGTGAGGCCTGACAGGGAGGCAGAGACCCCCATGTCACATTGCTGGTGAGTTAGGAGCAGAGACAATGTTTTCCTCTCTCCCTCCCTGAGATGTGATGTTTCCAAAGAAAGAAACCTCAGGTGGGGAAGACAGAGACACCTGCCTCTTGGTTTGAGCTGGGAGGAGTATCCTGCCTACAGTAAGCCACAGAGAAGGAGAAGGCCTGATGTGATATTTGTGTCATGATTCTCCCACCCACATTACCTTGGCTGCCTCTTAGTGTGATTGCATGCCTTGCTTGTAGAGGGTAAGGGCCTGGGCACATTGAATCTGTAATTAGTGCAAAGAAAAGCTTCATGAGGGCTGCCTAGGGCTTCAGCCAAATAAAGTCAGAGAGGTGGGGCAACTGCCCAGGGAAATTAAAGAAAGTCACTGTCACCACTCCTTTAACCAGCTGATGGCCTCTCACTAATCACCCACTGTGAGGTTCATTATCTGATCCACCTTGCTGAAGGGCAGAGCCAGTGTCAGATCAATAAATCTCAGGGCAGTGGAAAGCCCTTTAGTAACAGGCTTGAAAGACATGGATGGACTAAGGGAGTTGGCCAACTTACACTGGTTCTGAAATTGAGTTTAGTCCTGAAGTATAGGAGATGAAAATAGAAAGAGAAAATAAAGGGGGGAAACATCTACATATTATATGCAGGATGGTTGTATAGAGGAAACAGTTACCTTTTAAAAGGTACTTTTTTTTTTTTTTTTCCCCTAAGAGATTTGTGTCCACCTTTTGGATCCTAGGTTCCAAACAATTATATTGGATGACTGTGCCCTGGAGAGAGATTCAGGTTATCTTGGATTGAAGGTCACTGTAAACACATCGTAGAGGGAGGGATCCCCACTCAGTAGAGTCAGATTTTGTTACCAGGTTGTTATTTGTTCTAGTTCCTGGGCTATTGGCTTGTTTTCGTTGTTTCAGCCACTTTGGGCTAAAGTGTTTTGAAAAAGAACCAATTCTTAACCTCTTAAGGAAGCTCTCAGAAGCTCTCTTGGTCTAAGAATCTCTACTTCTGAGTGTCTTTGGTTAGTGCAGTAAGACAAGGAATACGTGTCCTAGCCTCAAGTTTCCGAGATTCATTTTTTTTTTTTAAGGATTTTATTTATTTATTTGTCAGAGAGAGAGAGAGGGAGAGAGAGCAAGCACAGGCAGACAGAATGGCAGGCAGAGGCAGAGGGAGAAGCAGGCTCCCTGATGAGCAAGGAGCCCGACGCGGGACTCGATCCCAGGACGCCGGGATCACGACCCGAGCCGAAGGCAGCCGCCTAACCAACTGAGCCACCCAGGCGTCCCCCGAGATTCATTTTTTTCAGTGCAAAAGTACAGAAGTATCTGCTGTGTGCCAAGCCAGGGGCTATAAAAATGCAAAATTCATGCCTCCCCTTGAAGACTTCACAGTATGAGAAACAGCATCGCTGTTTTCTTGCTTAGACTTTTGCCTGTGTGTTCTCCTGTAGACCTCAGGGGATGTATGTGACATGCTTACAGCCCCTCCTGACCCTTTATAAACCTAAGATAAAACCTTCCTGTTCTTCTCATAACCTAGAGAAATATTGCCTCAGAAATCCATAAATGGTGGGCCAGTGACTTTCTTTTGAAGTAGATTTCCATAAGGAGAGTCCTCACTGTCTCATATCTTTATCTTTGCCTCATTTTCTTAAAAAGGCAAAATCATGGGTGCCTGGGTGGCTCAGTGGGTTAAGCCTCTGCCTTCAGCTCAGGTCATGCTCTCAGGGTCCTGGGATCAAGCCCTGCATTGGCATCAGGCTCTCTGCTCAGCAGGGAGCCTGCCTCCCCCTCTCTCTTTGCTTGCCTCTCTGCCTAGTTGTGATCTCTCTGTCAAATAAATAAATACAATCTTAAAAAAAAAAAAAAAAGGCAAAATCAGGACCATCATTAGGTTGGTAAAAGCAGGACCTTATAAGCCTCCAAGCTTGGCAAATGATTTGAGTTTGTCAGAAGGTTCGGGTAAGTACAGCCACTTAGAAAAACTTTAAGTGGCTAGTGCCCAGCTGAAAATTATTCTAAACACTGTTGATTGCTACACACAGTCCATTTAAGTTGTCAGGGAGGATTTCCAGGAGTGGAGGAGTAGAAGGGAGGAACACAGTGAGGGGAATCCTTGGCATTGTCAAAATACTGAGAACTCCTAACTCAGAGTTACTTTTCTAATATGTCAATCTAAATCATTCTTGGCCCCAAGCAAAAATAGAATAGTAAGACCAAAAAAAAGACATAAGCTGGGGCTCCTGGATGGCTCAGTCATTAAGTGTCTGCCTTCAGCTCAGGTCATGATCCCAGGTGCTGGGATCAAACCCCACATCGGGCTCCACGCTCAGCAGGAAGCCTGCTTCTCCCTATCCCACTCCCCCTGCTTGTGTTCCCTCTCTCACTGCCTCTCTCTCTGTCAAATAGATAAATAACATCTTTAAAAAAAAAATACATAAGCTTATTCCATGACCATACATCTTTTTTTAACTAGCCATTATTTACTGAATTTTTAAAAACTTTATTGTATAATTAACATATAATAAGACATAAGACATTTATGCCAATACATATGTCCACCACCCCCACAACATTGAACATTTCCATCACCTAAAAAAGTTCTCCTTTAAAGTCAGTCTTCCCTGAGTCTCTGCCCTAGGCAAGCATCCATGTGTTTTTTTGTCACTATAGATTAGATTTGTCTTCTATAAAATTTTGCATAAATATATACATGCTCTTTTGTATCTGAGATTCATCTGTATTGTAACAGTCTTAAATATTTACTCAAGAGAAATGAAAATATGTCCACCTGGGCCACCTGGGTGACTCAGTCAGTTAAGCATCTGCCTTTGCCTTAGGTCATGATCCCAGGATCCTGGGATCGAGCCCCTGTGTCAGGCTCCCTGCTCAACAGGGGCGTCTGTTTCGGCCCACTTCCTCCCTGCTCGTGCTCTCGCTCTCTCTCTCAAATAAATAAATATTTTTAAAAATATGTCCACCCAAAAACTGTTACATAGATGTTTATAGTAGCATTATTCATAACCCCAAACTAGAAACAACCTAAATGTCTATCAGCAACTGAATAGATAAAAAATATGATACATCCATATAATGGAATATTATTCAGCCACAGAGAGGAATGAAGTACTGATACCTGGTGCAATAGGGATGACTCTTAAAAACATATGCTAAGTTGGGCGCCTGGGTGGCTCAGTGGGTTAAGCCGCTGCCTTTGGCTCAGGTCATGATCTCAGGGTCCTGGGATCGAGTCCCGCATCGGGCTCTCTGCTCAGCAGGGAGCCTGCTTCCCTCTCTCTCTCTCTCTCTGCCTGCCTCTCTGTCTACTTGTGATCTCTCTCTGTCAAAAAAAAAAAAAAAAAATTAAAAAAAAAAAAAAAAAAAAAAAAAAAACATATGCTAAGTGAAAGAAGCCACTCACAAAAAGCCAGAAGATGCTATTTATTTGAAATGTTCAGAATAGATACATCTATAAAGACAATAGATTAATGGCTACCCAGGACTAACAGGATGGGGAATGATTGCTAATGGGTATGAAGTTTTTTGAGGGGTTCATGAAAATGTTCTAAATTTAGATCATAGTGATAGTTCCACAAATATGTGAATATATTGTACACTTTAAATGAATGAATTTTATGGTATATAAATAATGTCTCAATAAAGATCTTAAAGAAAAACTACCAAACTGTTTTAAAAAGTTGTACCATTTCAGGGGCGCCTGGGTGGCTCAGTGGGTTAAAGCCTCTGCCTTCGGCTCAGGTCATGATCCCAGGGTCCTGGGATCGAGCCCCACATTGTGCTCTCTGCTTAGCGGGGAGCCTGCTTCTCCCTCTCTCTTTGCCTGCCTCTCTGCCTACTTGTGCTCCCTGTCTGTCAAATAAATAAATAAATAAAAATCTTAAAAAAAAAAAAAAGCTGTACCAATTCTCATTCCAACTGACAATGAATATAAGTTTCAGCTACTCCATATTCTTCTCATATTTGGAATTGTGTTTTTAATTTTACCCATTATATGGGTATGCATCATACTGTATGCTTACTATCACCTTTTGTCTTATTGCATCTGAGAGAGCAAGATGGGTTACCAGCAGCTCTGCTGGAGCCATCTGAGGACATTTGACCAGGGTGCTGCTGCCTGCTGCATCTGCCCGTCCTGACACAGTCTGATCTGGAAATACAGCCTATGGCCTCAATATATGCTGCCAGTATTTCCGCCAGTACTCAAAGGATACAGGCTTCATTAAGTTGGGTTAAGTGAACTTCCTTGAATGGATCATCCATTCAAGACAGCACATATGCTAAAATTGGAATGATATAGCGAAGATTAGCATGGCTCCTGTGCAAGTTTGAAATGCAAATTTGTGAAGTATTCCATATTTTTACTAGAAAAAAAAAAGTGTTTTGAATATTCTAGGGTCCTTCGCATTTCCATACAAAGAATGAAATTAGCTTGTCCATTTCTATAAAAAAAAGTCTGCTTAGATTTTGACTGAAATTGCTTTAACTCTAGGTGAACTTTGGGGAGAATCGACACTTTAATAATATTGTTCATTTAATATTTAATATTTATTTATTTAATATTATTTAATATTTAATATTATTTATTTAATATTATTAATATTTAATGATATTGTTTTCAAATCCATGAACTTGATATATGTCCATTTATTTAGATCTTTTACATCTTTTTCTCATCAGTGTTTTGTAGTTTTTGAGCATCCTATTTTGTTCAGTCTTTCCCCTTATTTAATTACTTATGTTATATAAATGGTATTTTTGACTTTCAATTTTTTTTCTTAGTGTTTAGACAAAATAGTTTTATATTGACCTTTTTTCCTGAAGCTTTGATAAACTCATATTTAATTCTTTTTTTATGGTCCTTAGAGTTTCCTGTGCTCATAAGCATGTTGTATACTGATCATTTCAGTTTTACTTCTTTCAGATCTGTATATCTTTGATTTCTTTTTCTTTCCTTATTGCACTGGTTAGGACCTCCAGTAAAATACTGAAATGAGTAGACCTCTCTTTCAGATTTCCAAAAGAAAGCATTTGGTCTTTCATCATTAAGTAATGTGTTAGCTGTCAGTTTTCAGAGATTCCCTGTGTTAGGTTGAGGAAGTTAGGTTGAACTTCCATTCTGAGTTTGCTGAGAATTTTTTTATCATGAATACATGTTGAATTTTATCAGTGCTTTTTTTTTTGCATATACTGAGATGATTATAGGGATTTTCTCTCTCCTTTTTAAGTATTTTTTTAAGTAGTCTCTATACCCAGTGTGGGGCTCCAACTTACAACCCCAAGATCAGGAGTTGCATGCTCTACTCCCTGAACCAGCCAGGTGCCCCTGGATTTAATCCTTATTCTGATACAGAGTTATGGTGATTAATACTAACTTAACCTTATATTCCTGGGATAAACTCCTCTTGATCATGATGCAGTATTTATTTTATACATTACAGAATTTGAATTGCTAATATTTTGTTGATTATTTTTATCAGTGTTTATAAGGGATGTCAGTTCCATAGTTTCCTTGCAATGTCTTTGGTTTTGATATTAGAATAATGTTGCTCTATAAATAAGTTGTGCACTATTCCTTCCTCCATTTTTAAAAAAGAGTTTGTGTAGGAAAAAAAGTTTGTGTAGGATTGGATTATATCATGCTTAATGATTAATAGAATTAACCAGTGAGGGCATCTGGGCCTAGAGTTTTCTTTGCAGGAAGAATTTTTTACCCAACATTTTATTATGAGAAATTTCACGGGTGCCTGAATGACTCAGTTGTTTGGGTACCCATTTCAGCTGGGCTCATGATCTCAGGGTTGTGGGATTGAGCCCAACATGGGACTCCACACTGAGCATGGGGACTGCTTGGGATTCTCTCCCTCTGCCCCCCATCCCACTCTCTCTCTCTGTCTCTCTCTCTCTCTCTCTCTCTCTCAAAAAAATACAAAGAAAGAAAGAAAATTGAAAATACACAGTAAAGATGAAAAAATTACACAGTGAATATCAATATAATCACCACCTAGATTCTGTCGTTTACACTTTACTGTGTTTTATCACATACCTGATCCATAAGTGGCTCTCCATCAAGCCATCTTAGTTTTTTATGCATTTCAAAGTAAATTGCATATATCAGTATACTTCTGTGGGAAGCATTTTTTTAAAGTTTTATTTATTTATTTGTCAGAGAGAGAGAGTGAGTGCACAGGCGGGGGGAGCTGTAGGCAGAGGGTGTCCCTGGGAGAAGTATTTTAATTATTAATTCAGTTTCTCTAATAAATTTAGGGATAGTCAGGTTTTCTACTTGTTCTTGAGCCAGTTTTAGTCATTTGTATCTTCAAGGAAGTTATTTATTAATGTGTGTTGTTAAATTTATTGGCACAAGTTGTTCATATATAGCCTATATCCTTTTTCCCTTTAATTGCCCATAGGATTTGGGGCACCTGGGTGGCTCAGTCAGTTAAGTGTCGACTCTTGATTTGGCTCAGTTCGTGATCTCAGGGTCATGAGACTGAGTGCACAAGCACAGAGCGAGAGGGGGAAGCAGACTCCCTGCTGAGCACGGAGCCTGACCTGGGGCTGGATCTCAGGACCCCAGGATCATGACCTGAGCCAAAGGCAGATGCTTAACCAACTGAGCCACCCACGTTTGAAGTCTCCTTTGTCAGATATTACAATAGCAATTCTACTTTAATTAGTGTCTTCAGAAGGATATCTTTCTCCATCTTTTCACTTTCAGCCTGTCTGTGTCTTTATATTTTAGGTGAATTTCCTTTAGACAACCCAAAGTTGGATCTTAATTTTATGTCCAATCTGACAGTCTCTGTCTTTTGATTGAAGTGTTACATTTAATTTATTTATCAGTATGGCTGAGTTAAAATCTGCCATTTTACTGGGTTTTTTTCCCCTTTTTCTCCACCTGTTCTTTTTTTCTTTTCTGCCTTCTTTTGGATTAACTGTGTGTCTTTTAGTATATTTTATGTCCACTGTTGACTTTTTACCTGTACCTCTTCATTTGGTTTTTAGTGGTTGCTCTTTAATTTATCACAATGTACCTTCAAAATAATGTTATATGACTTCATGTAACATGTAATAACCTTGTAATCATTTGTTCTATTTGCTCCCTGTGTACTAGTGTTGTCATACATTTATAAATTTTCTTCCAGGTCTTATAAATACATTGCTATTACTATTATTATTTCTTAAACAGGAGAAAACCCAAATCTAATAGTGTACATAGGCACATGGGGGAATGCACACAACATAGGAATTCCCACATTGCTATTATTTTTTGATTTAAAGAGTCAATTACCTTTTTTCCCATTTAAAAATTTATATTAAAGTATTTTGTATTTATCCATGTATTTGCCATTTCCAATGTTCTTCATTCCTATTTATAGACCCAGATAAAGTAATTTTCCTTCTGCCAGAAGGACTTCTTTTAACATCTCTGTAGTGCAGGACTTTTGGCAACATATTCTCTCAGAGTGTTTGAAAAGATCTGTATTTCACCCTCATTTCTGAAGGATGTGTTGCTGGATATAGAATTCTAGCTTAACAGTAATTTTGGGGGGCACAGATAGTATTTTGTTGTTTTCTGGTTTATATAGTTTCTGACAAGAAATGTGAATTCTTCTCTTTTTTTCCCCTTTCTATGTAATATATTCTTTCCCCTCTGGCTGCTTTTGATATTCTATCATACTAATTCTCAGCAATTTTATTATGTTGTCCTTTACATCTTCCATTTTGTTTCTTATTATGTTCATGGACATTTTAAAATACTTGAACACATTTATAATACCTTTTTTTTTTTTAAGATTTTATTTATTTGACAGAGAGACACAGTGAGAGAGGGAACACAAGCAGGGGGAGTGGGAGAGGGAGAAGCAGGCTTCCCGCTGAGCAGGGAGCCTGATGAGGGGCTCGATCCCAGGACCCTGGGATCACGACCTGAGCGACCTGAGCCGAAGGCAGACGCTCAAGGACTTAGCCACCAAGGTGCCCTATAATAGCTCTTTTTATTTTAGAGGTGGGGCAGAGGGAAGAGGAAGAGAGTTTTCTTTTTAAAGATTTTATGTGTTTTAGAGTGTGCACACATGTACGCAAGGGAGCAGGGGGAGGGGCAGAGGGAAAGGAGAGAAACTAGCAGAGACTCTGGCTGACCACTGAGCCTGATGTGGGACTTAATCTCAGGACCTGATCATGAGCTGAGCTGAGATCAGTAGTCAGATACCTCACCCACGGAGCCATCCAGGTACTCCAGAGAGAGAATCTTAAGCAGGCTCCATGCTCAGCATGTATCCCAACACAGGGCTTAGTCTCATGACTGTGAGGTCATGACTTGAGCCAAAATCAAGAGTCGGACTCTTAACTCACTGAGCCA
Source organism: Enhydra lutris kenyoni (assembly GCF_002288905.1). Classification (NCBI taxonomy): domain Eukaryota; kingdom Metazoa; phylum Chordata; class Mammalia; order Carnivora; family Mustelidae; genus Enhydra; species Enhydra lutris. Next base: position 53,972,896 of record NW_019154096.1, on the reverse strand, counting down.
CCAGGCTCCCCTATAATAGTTACTTAAATGTCCTTGCTTTTTTTTAAGATTTTATTTATTTATTTGACAGAGAGATCACAAGTAGGCAGAGAGGCAGGCAGAGAGAGAGAGGAGGAAGCAGGCTCGCTGCCGAGCAGAGAGCCCAATGCGGGGCTCGATCCCAGGACCCTGAGATCATGACCTGAGCTGAAGGCAGAGGCTATAACCCACTGAGCCACCCAGGCGCCCCTAAATGTCCTTGCTTTTAATTCTAGTATCTCATTTCTAGATTTGACTCTCAGAGAGATTGATCTCTCATTTAACTAATGCTCCCTTCTAACCAAAAGAACCACTTTACATGTCTGGTAATTTTTTATTGGATATTTGGCATTGTCAGTATTATGTAGTTGAATGCTAGATTTTGTTGTCTTTATTAAATAGTGCCGGACTGGGGCGCCTGGGTGGTTCAGTGGGTTAAGCCTCTGCCTGTGGCCCAGGTCATGATCTCAGGGTCCTGGGATCAGCCCCGCATGGGGCTCTCTACTCAGCGGGGAGCCTACTTCCCCCTCTCTCTCTGCCTGCCTCTCTGCCTACTTGTGATCTCTGACTGTGTCAAATTAAAAAAAAAAAAATCTTTAAAAACAAATAAATAAGTAGTGTTGGACTTTGTTCAAGAAGGCAGGTAAATTCTTTTGGAATAGCATGGTCCATTTGAAACTGCCTTTTTTGTTGTTATTGTGATCTCTTTATTCCCCCAGTTTTATTGAGATATGATTGACATACACCACTTACAAGTTTAAGGTGTACAGCACAATGACACGATTTATGTATATAATGAAATGATTACCACAGTAAGTTTAATCAACATCTATCTCATATAGATACCAAAGAAAGGGCAAAAATATTTTTTTCCTTATGATGAGGATGCTTAGGATTCATTCTTTTTTTTTTTTTTTTTTTAAAGATTTTATTTATTTATTTGACAGAGAGATCACAAGCAGGTAGAGAGGCAGGCAGAGAGAGAGGAGGAAGCAGGCTCCCCTAGAGAGCAGAGAGCCCGATGCGGGGCTCGATCCCAGGACTCTGAGATCATGACCTGAGCCAAAGGCAGCGGCTCAACCCACTGAGCCACCCAGGCGCCCCTTAGGATTCATTCTTAACAACTTTCAAACATGCCAAACATCAGTGTCAACTATAGTCAACAGATTGTACATTACGTGATCAGTACTTATTTATTTCATAACTGGGAGTTTGTTCCTTCTGACCAAATTCACCCATGAAACTTCTTTTTAGTCTTTGTTTGGGTAGGTTTAGAGTAGCCTTTGCCCTAGGGCTAATTGAGTTCTACCACTAAGGTGAGAGTATTCTGGAGTCTCTTAGGAATGCTGTGGGTATTCCACGTACTTTTCTTTCTGGTTGGTCAAATTCAAACAGCTCTCAGTCCTGTGTGAGCTTACAGATCCTCTTGTTTGGTCTCATCCCGTTGAGTTTTGCCCTGTACGTGCAATCCTTATTATCAGTGACAGATTCAGTGGGAACACCTTGCAAATTTCGCACTTTTCTTTGCCTCACCGCCACTTCTGGTAATCTGCCTCACAAGTTCTAGCCACCTCTGTCTCCCCACGCTCCAGGGTGTCTCCTTAGCCCAGCAAGACCTTCGTGCTCATCTTAGGTTTTCTTTCTGTCGGGGTACCTGTCCCGCACTCCCTGTTACCAGTGTCTGAAGAGCGTTATGTCTTTCACAGTTCTCAGCTACTCCATCATGACTGAAAGTGGAAGTCATGAATTTCTTTAAAGTATCACAGTATACCTGGACTTACTCAGCTGAAGTTTTTTTGTTTTTTTAAAAAAATATTTATTTATTTATTTATTTGACAGACAGAGATCACAAGCAGGCAGAGAGAGAGAGAGGGAAGCAGGTTCCCTGCTGAGCAGAGAGCCTGATGCGGGGCTCGATCCCAGGACCCTGGGATCATGACCTGATCAGGAAACCTTCCCTTGTATTAACTCTCATTAACATTAACGTTACTCTCATAACTCTCATAACATTAACATTATACTTCAGTCAGTAGAAGGGAGAGTCTTGAATGGAAAATGGAAACAGTATACATAGCGAGCATTTTAATACTCATTTTAAGATAATCCACTTAAAGATGTCTCTTCCCCTTCCCCATTTCCCCCTTCTGTTCTTGGGCCCAGGTCCCAGCCTTACATTGATGATTTACACAGGCTTACTCCCAAATCTCAAAACAACAAAGAGAACTGAAACATGAAGCTCTTGCATAGCTGGCATTTTGTCCTTTTAACTGTGTGCTTGATCACTGTGTCCCTTTTAGGCCAGGTCTCGATGGACAGGCTTTGCCCTGTATAAGAGAAGGTTGAACAAACCGTATCTGAAGGAAATAAACAGTCTTCTCTGGGTACTAGTTAGTCTTTGAGCTCCTGAGCCTAATTGTTGCTTCTCCTCATCTTCTGAGATGCAAATCTGTTAGTTACAGTATGCAAAACAGTGCTAACAATAGCTCCGCAAGACTCTGAACCTGGCTATTCAAAGAACACCGGTGTATCTGCTTAGATTTTTTGGACAGTTATCTAGTGACTACCCTGCACAGTTGAGCTGAGAATGTGCAGTTGAAATTCATTACTAAATTGAACACCCCTCAAAAGGACAGTTTAGAATGGGTCAAACCTGATTTGAGAAATCGAAGCTATAGATTGTGTGTTTGGGAAGTAAAGTAATATTCTTACCCACCTTTTTAACCTTTTGCTCATCTTTTGTGCAGGACTTACTTTCTCAGCATCAGGGCTGAGCCTAACCAGTCTGCCCTCAGGTGGTAGGACCTGACAGAGCCTAGGCTGCCAGTACCAGAGTCACAGACTTATCAGAGCTAATGGCCCTCCCAGCGGCTGCTGTTTCAGGGGCCCTACTACACTGGTGGAAATTTTTGCACTCAGAAGTAACTGACACAGTAATGTAAAGTGGAGGAGATGGAGGACTAAAGAGGAGAGATCTTGGATTCTTGTGTTTTCCCTATTTTAAAAGGTGTGACACTCGCACTGTTAGTTTTGCAGCTGATTCCAAACCACACTAAGCACTGTTGGCTCCATCCTGTATGTGCTTCTGTCTGTGGGTCTGTCCGTCCAAGGTGGTTTATCTTGAATCCCCATTTTGCTTATTCACTCCTTAAAGGCAGGACTTGGTTCTGAGGCTTTAGAAGCCGATCAGAATGCTGAGAAGAATGCTGGGTATACTGTGATGGCCTAACTCTAATCTTATTGTATGACCTTGATGAGAAATTCCTTTCCTTTTTGGTTGGGCCTAAGTGTTACTAAATTAGTCCACAAGCATGTTCAGTGTTTGCTGTTTCTTAGGACTCTGTTAGGCATTGTGGAAAATCTATAATGTAACACACAGGGTCTTTTCCTTCAGGGGGCTGAGAATCTAGCTGTGACACAGTTTCAGTAAGGAAATCAGTGATAGTAGCATGTTTGTTTCTCCAGGAGAGGACCTGCCACTCTGCCTCACACATTCTTTCCTCCTCAGGAAATCCCTCTTTGGAAAGCCTATGGAAGACTCATCTCTTTCAGAAAGTGGGGGAGGGGAAAGTTTGCTCATTTATGACAAGGCTTGAAATTTCAGGTTCTAAAAAGCAGTTATTTCTAATAATACACTATATGTTATGGGGCTCCTGGGTGGCTCAGTCCATTGAACGTCTGCCTTTGGCTTGGGCCATGATCCCAGGGTCCTGGGATTGAGCCCTGTCCCGTCTCCCTCTGCTATGCTCTCTCTCTCTCTCTCTCAAATAAAATAAATATCTTTAAAAAAGAAAGAGAGAGATGAAAGATTGTTTAAAAAAAAAAAAACCACTGTATGTTAAATAATTGAATTAAAAAAGAAAAACAAAAGCAGTTATTCGTAGAGTTATATTAAAATCAAAGAGAATCCTAATAATGTAAAGCATTCTCTGTGTGTCAGGTGGTATGACTGGCACTTTATATCTATTGTATTTCTCTCTGAAGAACATTATTATAATCCTCATATTACAGATGAGGAAACCAAGGCTCACCCAGGCTAACCTGCTAGTAAGTGGTAGAGCTAGGATGAGTTTGGGCAGGCTGACTCTAGAGTCATACTCTTCCCCCCCCCACCCCGATATAATTAACATACAGTGTTATTTTAGTTTCAGGTGTATATCGTAGTGATTCAGTAGTTTCATACATTATTCAGTGTTCATCAAGAAAAGTGTCCTCTCTTAATCTCAGGAAACAAACTGAGGGTTGCTGGAGGGGGTGGGGGTAGGAGGAATGGGGTGGCTGGGTGATGGACATTGGGGAGCGTATGTGCTGTGGTGAGCAGTGTGAATTTTGTAAGACTGACAAATCACAGACCTGTGCACCTGAAACAAATAATACGTTATGTGTTAATTAAAAAAAAAAAAAAGGGTCCTCTTAGGCGCCTAGGTGGCTCAGTCATTTGGGCGTCTGCCTTCAGCTCAGGTCATGATCCTGGAGTCCTAGGATCGAGTCCAGCATCTGGCTACCCACTCAGCGGGGAGTCGTCTTCTCCCTCTGATCCTCCCACCTCATGTGCTTTCTCTCTCAAATGAATGAATAAAATCTTAAAAAAAAAAAAAAAAAAAAAAGATAAGTGTCCTCTTAATCCCGTTCTCCTATTTCACCAATCCCCCACCCATCCCCACTCAGGCAACCAACAGTTTGTTCTCTTTAGTTAGCAGTCTGTTTTTTGGGTTGTCTCTCTTTTTTTCCCTCTATTCATTTTTTTGTTGTGTTCCTTAAATTCCACATGAGAGTGAAATATAGCCGTACTTCTATGTTCTTTTGAAAATTAGTAGCTGTTGGTTGAAACTCTTTTCCAGGGACCAAGTACAGCTAGACCCAGTAGTGACCCATCAAGGTCTTTACTTGGCAAACATCTTTGGTGTGCTCCTTGTTTACCTTGTTCTGAATTTGGAAGAATAAATATGGATTAGGGCGGAGGAAGAATTGTCTTTTTGCTTCTTTATCATCTGCATTCTGCTTTCATGCAATCCAACACCTGACCAGAGCACCACTTAACTGTGAGAGTGCCACTGAGAGGCTGTCCTTACACTGGTGAGATTGCAAGGTTAGGGACAGACCTTTATTGCTTCTGGGAGAAGAGAGGGTTGTTCCTCATAGGGAGACACATCACCAGGTGTGGGGAAGGTCTGGTTTGGGGAAAGTCAAGGAAGGATGGCTGACTACATAGATTAGGTCCTTTCAGAGAAAAATGAAGGATCAGACCTCCAATTTCTCTTCAGTTTCTTGCCAAAATTTACAGAGCATTTTGGCTCTATAACAGATTCAGAGAAGGGAGCTAGGCAATGCCTTGAATAGGTCATTCTCATTTTAATTAATTAATTTATTTATTTTAAAGAAGCCCCCCCCCCTTTTAAATTTTATTTACTTATTTGAAAGAGAGTGTGTGAGAGTAGAGAGGTCAGAGGAAGAGCAGACTCCCCGCCGAGCAGGGAGCCCGATGTGGGACTCCATCCCAGGACTCCAGGATCATGACCTGAGCCGAAGGCAGTTGCTCAACCAACTGAGACACCCAGGCGCCCCAGTCATTCTCATTTTTAGAGGAAAGGCTATCTTCCTTTGAGTTTGAGGAATTTTACTGGGTAGTAGAAGGAAAAAGTTTTCTGACTTCCTGGCTGACTTACCTGTGTTCTTCCAGGGACAGTGAGAGGGAGATCTTAGCCTGCATTTACCATACAAACTGCCTGCAGCTACGTGGCTGCTTCTCTCCCCTCTAGCAGTCTATGTGCCACTGATTGTTGTTGAAGGCCTATTCTACTCAGCACTATTTCTTTAGAGATCGGGCATTATGCTAGAGCAGTGAACAGTTTAGACAGGTGGCATAGAGAGCAAACCTTTTTAGTGGAATCTTCTTGGTTCTGTGGGCACCAGGAGAGGTTTGTCCCAAAGGTGAAACCATTGCAGGGGATGAATTTCATTTCCCAAGAACTTGCTATGGACCAAATTCTTTGATTATTTCTCTATCATCAGCTCGTAGAATAAGCAGTAGCTGGTAAGCTCTCTCAAGCCCTGAGAGAGAGAAGTAAAGGTAATACGTAGATTTACACCTGGTGATGTTCTTGCTTGTGGTTTTAGAGTTTGATCTCTCAAGCTGTCTCTTCCCACCTTATGGAGAAAAAAAAATGGAGCCCCCCAAAAATCATATTCTCTAACTAGTGAATAAACATCTGAAATAGAGCAAATAGCCGGAGTCCAGTGAGAGAGATAGATGGAGATTATCATGAAAATCCTCTGAAAAGCCTTTATCTCTTTCCTCCTCATAATTACTATATCTGTTTCAAATCATCCAGAGATTAATTTTTCTATGATTAGGGATTAAAGCAGAAGGGCATGGAAGTGGGTACAGGGTGGTAACAGTCTCTTTCAGAGAATGGAAAATTGGCCTTGAGGTATGAACATTCATTGTAGAATGTATTTTGGGGCCCGGCTGGCTTAGTCGGTGGAGGCTGCGACTCTTGATCTTGGAGTCATGAGTTTGAGCCCTCTGTTGGCCATAGAGCTTACTTAAAAAGGGGGGAAGGGAGGGTTCACATCATAGAAGGTATTCATTGAATCTTTTTTTTTTTTAAGATTTTTATTTATTGGGACGCCTGGGTGGCTCAGTTGGTTAAGCAGCTGCCTTTGGCTCAGGTCATGATCCTAGCGTCCTGGGATCGAGTCCCACATCGGGCTCCTTGTTCTGTGGGGAGCCTGCTTCTCCCTCTGCCTCTGCCTGCCACTCTGTCTGCCTGTGCTTGCTCTCTCTCTCTCTCTCTGACAAATAAATAAAATCTTTAAAAAAAAAAAAAGATTTTTATTTATTTATTTGAGAGAGAGAGAGAGCAAGCATGAGCAGGGAAAGAGGATGAGGGAGAGGGAGAAGGAGACTCCCTGCTGAGCAGGGAGGCCCAGCAGGGAGCCCAACATGGGACTCAATCCCAAGACCCTGAAATCATGACCTGAGCCAAAGGCAGACACTTAACTGAGTGAGCCACCTAGGCGCCCCTCATTGAATCTTTTTAACACCCTGAGTCCCAAGCCTGGAGACCACCTGATGGCTGCAGCCAAAGAAAGCCCATGGAAGATTACCTTTGTATTTCAGGCTTCTAAATGAGTACTAAATAATTAAAATAGCAACCCAGGGGTGCCTGCATGGTGCAGTTGGTTGAGTGTCTGACTCTTGGTTTTGGCTCAGATCATGATCCTTAGAGTCATGAGAGCAAGTCCTGTGTGGGCTCCGTACTCAGGGCAGAGTCTGAGATTCTCTCTCCTTCTCCCTCTGCCCCTCATGCCTGTGTTCTCTCTCTTTCTAAAATAAAAATAAAAATAATAAAAATAAAATAGCAACCCAAACCAGATTTTGCTGATACTGAGTTTGGAGTGGTCTGTACATTTTGGTGGTAGTTGATACCAACCACAGCAGGGCTGAGCAGGATCTGCAGCTGCTATTGGTGGAAACTGACAAGCCCTGAGGCCCTGAAGAGCCTGGTAGTAATGAAAACGTAAGCATCAAACCAGGCTACCTTTCCAGCTCTCTACAGATCATGCTTCCCACTTCTTAGGAGTGAGTATGAATTCCTTGAATGTTTGTTCTCTGGGAAATTAAACTTAGCCTGTAAACTAAGGAATGTGCCCCAGGTTAAACTAGCTTACCAGTACAGGAAGAGCACTGGATTGGGAGTCAGAAGATTGTCTTGCCTAATTCCAGCTTTGTGTTTTTGGGTACTTTACAATCTTTCTGGATGTGTTTTTCTTCATCTGTGAAATGAGGGCCACGGATGAGGTAGGTGATTTGAGAGGTTCCCTTCCAGAACTATTATTCCTATGGTTCTGTTTCCATGTTAACACTTTGGCAAAAAGAGGTATGGTTGCCTTCCATATCACTCTCCTTATATATTAGTGAGAGCTCTGGACCTTGTTGGCCACCATTTCACCACCTCATTCATCTTATTAAAATGCATCAGGTGTTTCTTATGTCTGTTTCTTTTTTTGTTTCAATCTCAATAGCCTTCTTATGTTGGCTGGATCTTATGATTTATATTTTTATGTTTATTTCATATGTTATCTTTAATCTTTATAATATCAGAAAAAATTGTATGATGATGACTGTTTCCACCAATAAAGAAACTAAAGCTTAGACAGATCTAGGTCATATGAGTACTAGTTGATGATATCAGGATAGGAACCCAGGTTCCTCTAACTCTGTAGCCCCATTCTATTACATCCCACTGCACTCTTGATACATTCCACTGCACTCTTGATACATTCCACTGCACTCTTGATACATTCCATGTTTATTTCCTATTCTGTAAGAAGTCTCTATGGTCATCTTGTGGTTTCATTCTCATTTGGCCACCTGGCTTCTAGGGAAAGCCTTACATGTTGCCCTGGCCAGAAGTGGGCTGGTGGCAGCCTTACATACTCTGCCCAGATAGGTTACACTGTAGGTGTCAGTTCAGACTGAGAAGGAAACAAACACAAGTTTGCTGTCAGGTCACATCCTACTACTTAGTTGTCTGCTAATTTTCATTCTGGGAATTCAGTCCACCAGATATTTGAGACTAAGCAGTTTTTCAGGCACAAGGCATAGACTTCTGACATCAAGATTAGATAGCCATTTGCCAGGAACTTTTCCATTGGTGATTCTCCTTTGCTGCTATCTTTAGGCTAGAAGTTACTGGAAAGTAACATTTCAAAGGCTCTGTTAAAAAAAAAATGGGGCACAGGCTACTAAATAGTCTGTGGGGAATGCCCATCATATGTGCTTGGGGAAAGGTGTGTGTGTCTGAAACCTCTTCAGCAATTTGAACTAACTTTTTTTTTTTTTTTTTTTTTAAATAAAGTTTGTGCTCTGGGATCTCTCTCCCTCCTGATCCTGATATGGCCAGGAGCTTCACAACCTGTATTATGCAAAACTGGCCTCTCTGGGCATCTCTGCTCAGTTTTCCTTTAACCTTTATCCTCTTGCATTACACCAAGATTGTTAAGCAGTGGGTACTGGACATTCTTTGACTTCTGGCTAATGCATTGCCAGTTACACTCAGGATTGTAGGGTCATTATGGAAGCCTGCTTTCATATTGAATAGAGAAATTAGGTTTCTTCTTTACCAGAATCTGAATGAAGACATAAAGGCCCTATCTCCTGGCTTGTGGTTAGAACTTTCTGGGGATAAGAACTACCAGATATCTATTGTCAATAGAAAGAACTTTTCATTGTAAAATTAGTAACCATTTATTAGCTATTCCTTATGTGCCAGACACTGGACCGTTATCTCATATCATCCTTATATCAGCTTTATAAGGTTATAGGATAGGTAGTATTATCCCCATTTTACGGATAAGAAAACTCAAAGAGATTCCTTTCAAAGAGGCTCAGAGAGATTAAGTAATGTGTATAAGCTTACATTAGCTCACTAGTGGTTGATATGGGACCAAAATTTATGTCTCTCTGACCTTAAAGCCTAGGTCAGGCCCTTCTCCTCTAGAGACCTTAGGGGAGGGGTTTAGGTCCCTTTCCCACTCCCAGTTTGTTCTTCCCTTACCTGAGGCAGAGTATTTCAAGGCAAAGAAGAGGGCATATGATCTTTGAAACTGAGGCCATTTGTGTCTTCCACTTAAATCCAGAAGCTGTTCCTTTGTGATGAAGAATTATTTATACACATAGGTTCCTTAGGTTAGTTTGAAGTAGGTAAGTACTCCCTGGGCTATGAAGACAGTTCCTCTCGAGTCCCATGAGCTGTCCAGGTAGCTGTGTAGCCATTGGGATGATAATGTTTTTATCAGTTTTATGTTACTTTGAGGAATCAAAATGCTTAGTCCCATGTGCTTTTAGGAAGGTGAGTTCAAATTCCATTTTATATGGATACCTGAGTGGCTCAGTCAGTTGAGCATCTGCTTTTAGTTTGGGTCATAATTCGGGAGTTCCAGGATCAAGTCCTGCTTTAGGGAGCCTGCTTCTCCCTCTTCCCCTCACCCCACTCGTGCTCTCTCTCTCAAATAAATAAATAAAATATTAAAAAATACCATTTTGTAGAGAGAGACAGTCTGAGGCTCGAAGAGGTTAGGTAAATTGTCTAAGACCCATAGTAAGAGTGGGATTCCCAGTTAAGTTCTCTTTCTGTTAGGTCCCTTGCCAGGACCCAGGCTTCTGTCTACTGAGGGCCATATGTGGTGGTGTAAGGACTCCTTAGAGAGTCTGTGGCTTGTTGCTGTTTTTCTGCTTTGGGGACTGCCTTGAGCTGAGGTGGTGGGCATGGTTCCGGGAAGCCCACAAGCCCAACAGCCTGATGACAGAAGGTGGGCTTGCACTTGGGAGATAGAGTGTTACCTGATGAAATGGGGAAGGACTTTTGGAATGGCCAGGAAGCCAGAGACTGAGATTGCAAATTGTGGTAAAACCTAAGGTACAAGCACTCTGGGAGATTGCCTTCTGCCTGAGTATTGCCCTCTGCCACATCCCATGCCAGTGTGGAATGGGAAACCCAAATGGGATGTGCTCCTGAAGTCTGAAGCTACAGAAAGCAAAGTCCTAGAATAGGAAAGTAAGTAGCTTAGTGTTCCAGAGTCCCAAGTGGGCTAGGGCCCAGACCTAAACTTAGAATATCATCTTCTCCTGGGGATTTAAGAGAGGTGAATAGAGTGGGAGATGGAAGAGGCTGAATGAACTGAAGGGCAACTTACCTGTGGGTAAAAAAAGAAGAAAGGAAGTAAGAGCTGGATAAGGGGACAGCTGAAATCATGCACTAAGTCCAGCCAGGCCTCTGGTTTCCTTTCAAAGAACTGATAGCTTAAGGACGTTCTCTGCTTTCACCTCCCTTAAAAAATTCAACTAAATTCTTCTGGCAAAAGCCAAATTTATTGAGAAGTAAAAAATCCCTGTTCTAAGTGAGATCTTAGACCTTCCACTTGGCGGTGGCAAGAAAAGAAAGCCCAGGTGATCAGGGCAACATGACCTAAGCCTGAGGCTCTCAGGATATAGTATCTCTTGACATGCCGCATCTTCTTCTCAGAATTGGCTTTAGCATGGTATTTGTCTTAACCTGATATCTCTTAGGGAAGGCTGAGCCCGGGATGCTGGGTCATTGGCATTGCTGAGGCTGCCCAGAGTTCAGGGTTAAGGAAGCATGTATTAATTCTGTTCTGTCTGGTTCCTGGGGGCAGTTCCATCTTGGAGGAATTTTGCTTTTTGGGGGTTTGAGACATTCAGTTCTGGATCAAGACCTTGGCTGTAGGTATTTTGGCTGCAAGCACAGCCCGCATGCATGAGAGGGCTGGATTATCTTGTGGGTGACTGCCATTGCTGAGTACCGGTCCTCCTGCTGACAGAACTGACAAATGGAATTAGAAGGAAAGGAGCCAGCTGATAGTAGGGTCTGTGGGTCATAGCCAGGCAGAGTGACCTTGAGGAGCTGGATATCTGTAGGAAAGGAGACTGAACCTGGAACCTAGGCCTGACCTTTGCCCTAGCTGTCCCTTTCCCCCAGACTCGAGGACATACCTTCCCTGTGTTCTCCATCATTACTCTCCCCTCAGAAATTCTTGGCAGACAGAAGTGTCTGCTACCAAGTGAAGTGTGTCCTAGCATAAGACTGAATTGGTGAGAACAGCCCAGAGGTACTTCGCGTCCCCTCAAGAGGCAGTCTTCAGTCCCTCTGACCAGTCCTGACTAGCTTTTACTCTTCACCCTTGCCTTCTGTTAGAATTAAGACTCGGGGTGCCTGGGTGGCTCAGTGGGTTAAAGCCTCTGCCTTCGGCTCAGGTCATTTTCTCGGGGTCCTGGGATGGAGCCCCTCATTGGGTTCTCTGCTCAGCAGGGAGTCTGCTTCCTTTCCTCTCTGTGTACCTGCCTCTGCCTACTTGTGATCTCTGTCTGTCAAATAAAATAAAATCTTAAAAAAAAAAAAAAAGAATTAAGCCTCACAATGGGACGCCTGGGTGGCTCAGTCAGTTGAGTATCTATCTGTCTTCAACTCAGGTCATGATCCCAGGGTCCTGGGATCAAGTCCTGCATCAGGCTCCTTGCTCAGAGGGGAGCCTGCTTCTTCCTCTGCCTGCCCCTGCCCCCTCCTTGTACACTTTCTCTCTCTCTCTCTCTCTCTCTCTCTCTCTCTCCCTGGAAAATAAATAAAATCTTAAAAAAAAAAAATTAAGCCTCACTCATTCCTCCCAAGTTCCTTACTGAGCTGGGAGCTCTCCATGACATCATAGACTTCCCTCCGTAGTCAGATCAAGTTACAAAATAGCTAGCACCCAGATTACCCCGGTGAATGAACAGTCATTCCATCTCCTGGTATCTCCTTTCTGCCCAACTCACTTCTGTCTTGATGTAGTGCTTTTTCCCCCTAACTGTCCTTACCTTTACTTCATGGTCTTAACAATTGAAGTCACATCAGAACTTCCTTTCGGAACCACAGAGGTCCACGGTTCCCGAAGTCAGTGGAGGTCTGAATCCACCCACCCCCACAGAAAGTTAGAGAAAGGGGAGAGAGCCCTCATCACAACAAAAAGGTGCAGTCAGCTCTAGCTTAGTCAGGAAAGTATCCGTTACATCCCAAGGCTGGAAGGCCCAAAAGTTCCATCCAGGCAATGGATGGGAAGACTGAGTTGGCACGGAGAGATGAAAACAAGTGGCAGATGGTGCTGAGGAACATCCCGGGACTGAAGAAATGTGGTTCCCAGAAAGGGAAAAAGGAGACATTGGCAAAGTCTTACTCAGCAACTGTGACAACCTGGCCAGAGAAAGCTTCAGGATATGGCTGAGAACACACTGATGGTGTCAGGATGCTACTGAGCTCAGACACTCACTGTTCTGGCACCTCTTCTCGTGCTCTTTTACCATATCCCGAGTAAACAGCCTTGCTGGCCCTGTGGGACGGGTGAGGAAAAGCCAGGAATAGAAAAAATTAGAAAATGGTCCCAGAGGCGCCTGGATGGCTCAGTCAGTTAAATATCTGCCTTTGGCTCAGGTCATGATCCCACAGTCCTGGGATCGAGCCCCTCATTGGGTTCCCTGCTCGGCGGGGAGCCTGCTTCTCCCTCTCCCTCTTTGTGCGCTTGCTGGTTCTCTCTCTGTTAAGTAAGTAGATAAAATCTGAAAAAATAAATAAATAAATGGTCCCAGAAACCTGAGGAATTGCTCTGTGTGTCCAGACTTTCTTGTGGGTGATAAATAGTGAGCATAGTCTTTGGAAGTATTGCTCCAGATTGACTCCAACCCAGTAGGGCAACAGGAGGGGTGTGGGGACCGAGTGACCTAGGCTTTGAATGGCCTAAGTCCTGCTTGGCCCTTGACCTCCCCCAGGTGCTGGAGGTAGTACGAGCCAACTATGACACGCTCACACTGAAGCTACAGGATGGCCTGGACCAGTATGAGCGCTACTCAGAGCAGCACAAGGAAGCTGCCTTCTTCAAAGAGCTGGTGAGTCTGCCCTGCCTCCATCTCTGCCCGTGTGTCTTAAGGGCCCTTTCCCAGCCAGTGGGTTCTACTGCGCAGGTGTGCGTCTGGGGAACACAGTTTGCCAAAGGCTGGTGAAATAAAACTTGAGGGGTCTGCTGAGATTGGGTGTGCCACTTCTCTTCCAAAGTAGCCCAGGACCAGGCAGTGAGAGAAGATATTCCCCAGGGTACTGGTGCCAGGCGGGGAAGGGTGAGGGTTAGGACTCTCTGAGGCAGTGTTGCCCATCCATCTCTCTTCTGCGGCCATGGAGACAGCCCCTCCAGCTGGGCCTGCGGTTTGACGCGTGTTCCCAGTGGCAACTTTGGCTCATTACTCCTTATCCTGTCCTCCAAGCAACTAATGAGAGTCATTGATTCTTCTCCTCCTTATGCAATCACTTCTTCCTAAATTCCTAACTGGCTCCTGGTCTGAATGCCCCCCCCCACAATCTAGTTCTCCAGTCTTCACCCCTACCCCCGCCCCCCCCAATCACTCAGCTTTTTGCAGCCCCCACCCTTGGCCACCTGGAGCCAGTGAGCATTTGCTCTGCCTCCTACTCCACCTCCCAGTCAGCTCTGCCACAGAACCAGGCTCTCCCTGTTGGTGGTCTCTCTCCTGCCCTCTGCTCAGAGCTGCTGGGGAGGCTGGGGGCAGAGCTAGGCCTGCCTGTCTCAGTCCTGCCACTCCACCTGCCTGGTTGTAAATGAACATTGTGTCTGGGGGCCAAGACCAGGACACACTGTACCTCCTTCCCGTAGCTCAGCCCTCCCACTGCTCGGGTAGAATGCGCCTCAGACCAGACCTTTTACTTCCCCGTGCCAAGTTTGTGATGAAGGTGCTGGATTGTAGATTATCTGTCTTGTGCTAAATACAGCCCAACTCTGACCCTGACATGAGAGTCCTGAGATTTTGGACTTCCCCAGGGTGAGGAAGATCTCTGGAAGTGAGTGAGTTGGGAACAGGGGGAAGCCATTAATATAAAGAGCAGAGTCTAACATTTTACGGGGTGCATGGCAAGTCTTTAAGTTGATATGGGGGTTTTACCGGGGGACCAGACTTCACAAAGAGGGTCGGACATTGGAGATGAAAAGAGTGTAGAGGAGAGAGGGGAGCTCTGTTTCTGGCCCTTTGGTACTAGCTTCACCTGACTCAGTTTTCCTGATATCTGTACCTCTGACACAAGGGAGCAAAGAGGGTCTGGTCCCACTCGGAGCTAATGACCTTGAGCTGCCTGCTGGTTGCCATGCTGCCCCTTCCTCTGCCTCCTGCCTGATGACTTCATTACATTTTCCATAGCTAAGCTGGAATTGGAGGAAAGCTCCGTGGTCTTTGGGACCCAGAGTAAATCCACATACTTTTTCTCCTTTTTCCCCACTTTGTCTTCTCATACAGCATTCACTTCTATTTCCCATGAACAATGCTCCTTCAAGAGTGCAGTGGATTCCTCCTAGAACCCACTCAGAGTAGGAAGTTTGGCCCTTTGACTCCTTCTCCACAGGTTCTTTCTCCACTGATGCAGGCGACACTTCCTGCAGGGGTCTCAGTCTGTGGGGAGAAAGCGTGAGGGGAGCAGTGGGGACAGAGCAGGGGTATGCCTGTCTTTCCTTTAAAGCAGGGGCGCTTCTTTGTGGTTTGGAAAGACTACTGGGCTGGGAGTTAAATCTGGGTCCTGCTTCCAAGCCTGGGGCTCACAAACTGTATGACCTGTTTCCGGTCACTGGCCTCTTTGCATCGTACTCCTGCCATCTATGCCAGACAGGGGCTGTATCTCTAGGTGTTCTTTACCAACCCAGAAAAGTAGATGAATACAAAGAAAGAGTGAGAAGATCAGAAATTCACTTTCTGGCCTCATTTTCTCCTGCTCTGTCAGACCACTGACCAGACCTGTCCCCCTCTGCATGGCCGAGACAGAGACAAAGGTCTGAGCTCCACCTCCTTCCCTGTCTGTGCTTACCTCTACTTCTTCAGGTGCCCAGATGCTCTTCTCACATCCACTAAAGTTTCGTCTCTCAGCCCCTCTTCTTTTCTTCCACTGAAACATAACTATTTGCTCATTGGCCTGCAGAAATGATAGCTATTAAAGGTTCATCTCCTAAGAGAGAGAAGCATGTAGCACTGAATCCTGGCTTTGTCCCTCAGGCACTGCCCTCTGTTGTGTGTAACCAACCGTCTCCTCTGTTTTCTCTCTGCCTGTGCCCTCTCACCCTCCCCAACCCTTTCCCAGGTTCGATCCATTAGCACCAACGTCCGGAGAAACCTGGCCTTCCACACACTCAGCCAGGAAGTCCTGCTCAAGGAGTTCTCCACTATCTCCTGAGGCCACGCATATCTGAGCAGCTGCTGACTGCCCTTACCCATGAGGCTCCTGGGCTGGAGGGGGACTGGGGAAAGGGGCAGTCCCCAAGGTTGGAGAATAACACAGATACTGAGTTCTCTCGGTGAAGGCCGTGCTTCAGTGGATTTTGGATAGCAGGGGCCGGGGGGCAAACCTGGGATAATCTTATTTGGGGAGGGTTTGGGTGGGCACAGGGAGAAGCCTTCAGGAATATGGGGACTTCCAGCGTGGGCTCCCTGGATACCCCCTCACATTTCCAATTGAGATTACAAATTGTGGCTGCTGACTAATTTTCAGGGGCTGCTGGGGCAAGTCTTAGGATGATGCCAGTATCCCGAGGGTCAGTGGTTCTCCGAGGCTTCTGAAAACAGACTCTCAGATGTAGATGGAGCCAGTTCTGCTTTCTTTGGGCCTGGGGCTGAGCTGGGATTGAAATCTGTGTCCCCTGCCCCTGCAGGCACTCTGTCCAATCGTCAGGACCCTTAGCTCAGCTCAAGGTAGTGTAGGAATGGAGGACCTTTTTTCTACTCTCTAAATCTGGGAGACTGGAGATTAGAATCTGCCCAGTGCCCTGCTGTCCGGCCACCAATTTCTGGATTTGATTCTTGGCACCAGGAGTACCTATTACCTCCCCTGCCTTCCAACCCATTGATTGGTCAGCACTGTAGGGTCACAACCTTAGCTTTTAATTTTCAGTCTGGTTTAAACTGTCTTTAGGGTGTGTGTGTGAAATAAACATTGACAGGTTTTCTGGAGCCCTCAGGTGCCTACTTTGCTGGTTCCCTTTCCAGCAGCCTCCCCACCTTCCCAATCACCTTCTCCTCTGGGAGCCTCTCCTGCCTCTGCTGAGCTCCCCTGTACTGTTCCGCCCCCTCAGCCCCCTCACCCGGCTGTTGTTTACATCCAGCCTGCCTAAGAATTTCCTCTGGGGAGGAATCTGTTCCTGCTGTGGTCTGGTGCCTGGAAGGGAGAGAACCTGCTGGCGGCAGGGAACCCTCCATCTGAAAGGGGCCAGGTGAGCATCATGGCGAGGCCATTCTGTCTGCCCATATTCTGGGTGGAGCCACAGGCAAGTCTCCTGGCCTTTGGGAAGTTGGCCCATGGTTCCTCCTCTGGACAGCCTCCACTGGACTACTGTAGGCTTTCCCTACCCTGCGGCTGCTTCCTAAGTAGCTGCTGCTCTGAGATCTCCCCCCTTCTAAAGCACTTTCTAAAGCCCTCGGGCTGACAGGGAACAAGCAGCACAGGAAGACACTGGGAATAAGTGCAGGAACCAGCAGTGAGAGCAGGTCTGGGACCTCCCTGGCTGCTATTCCACTTAGCTTCAAATCTCTTTAGGATATTTGCCTTCCAGAGCTGTGGCTCCGGCACTGAGCAGATACGCGCTAGTTCCAGAGAATACACCAGCATGCTGCCATGTGTAGACGCAGATTCCTGAGCAATCGGGCTGGGTCATTGAACACTAGATAGGGTAGCTCTGCCTGGGGCATATAGTGTTCTCCACAGTGATAAACTCCAGAGGAGCTGGAGCTGGAAGCCGATGGCAAGTTGAAGTTATTAAAATTGATTTGTATGGGATGGTCTTTTAAGCGTCTTTTGTTTGTTTCTTTCATCTCTGTTACTCAGACCTCATTTCTCGATGACAGCATTAAGGTCATCTCCCAGGTGTTGGTCCAGTCTTCCTAGGGGACCCCTGCCTATGCTCACTCTCTTCCTAAGTCTCCTGGCCCTAGTGGAAGCCAGTTATGTTCAGAGAGGTATGGCCTTCCTTGCCTTTCCTGCTTATGGATTCCTTTCCTATGAAATGAACAAGGGTATGAAGCAGTAGCGAAGGACTCCTTGCCCTCCATTGTAAAAGCCCGTCTCTTGGTCCATTGACATACATCCGTTCTAAGAACTCCAAACAGGAGTCCTATCATTATCTAGAATTCAACCCCTAAAGGGACTGCCCATGCTCTGTCTATGCCCCAGCATCTATGCCAGGTCTGTGGAGAACCCTCCAGAGCCAGAGGAGAGCCAGGAGCAGGGTATTGCTCCCAGAGACAGCCCTTCTTTTAGCTGCTTGTCCCCCTCTCATGCCTGAACTCCTACCACAATTCCTGCTGAGTTAATTGAATCAAGTGCTTAGAAATTAAATCCAATTGAAGACATTAAATGTGCTGGGGTCACTTTAGCTGAAGCTTTCAATCTCAGCAGGTCACTCTTCCAGAGAAGCCACTGGGCAGGTGAGAGGATCACATGGGACACTGCCACCACACCATCCAGACCCACCAGACACTGCCGCCGCCCCTTCTGGTGGGCTGGGGGCTCTTGTGCTCGCAGCCCAGTGAAGATCCTGGGGAAGGTCAGACAAGTAGGCTCAGTCACTCAGTAGCCATTCCTGGGAGAGCTAGAGGCAGCCCAGCTCAATGATAGCCCCTGGCTTCAGAAAAGGAGCTAAGCCAAGGGAAGGGGACTCATACCAAGAGCATTTCTTTCCCACTCTGTATCCTCACCTGGATCCCCCACATCAATCACTCCCCAAATCTGGAAAACAAGGAATCTAGGACAGGGCAGGTGACAAGAGAGAAGGTCAGGAAAGTTGAAAGGGAAGAAGGAGCAAAAGAACAAGAACGTCTTGAGAAACACCTGGTTCACTCTTTTCCATTTCTTCCTGGTGGGCCAATGGGGGTCATTAGATCAGGGAAGAAGGTACCCTCAGAATGAAAGTAGCCCAGAGACGGGGGTCTTGCAGTGGCTGAGGGTTGGGGGTCCGAGAGAAGAGAAAACTGTAGTCCACTCGCCTGAGATGAACCTGTTGGAGGCTGGGCTCATCTTTGCACTGCATCCCTGACCCCCTCCTAGCAGGGTGGGCACTGGTGGAGACCCAGACATGGGAGGAGAACAATAGAGAAGATGGGGCTGACATGGAGAATGACCTGGACAGGACACTTAACAGACTTACCCTGGTCGGTGCTGATGGTGGAAGGAGTGCCTAAGAGTTGGGGCGGGGTCGGGGGAGGGGGAGGTGTCACGGTTTCCTCAGTGTCCTTTCTGGCCCTGCTCCCTCCTCCACCGCCAGGACCCATAGCTTCAGGTTTATGGGGTAGAGACTGCTGGAGAACCAGTCTCTCTCCCCGCACTTCCCAGCTCACCCTTTCACCGGGTTCCTCCCCCGAGCGGCAAAGAGGAGGGGGCGGGGGTAGGGGGAGCCAATCCCGGCAGCGCCAAAGGGGGGAGGCGGCGGTGACAGCCGCGGGGAGGGGGCGGGAGGAGAGAGGCGGCTTGGCTCTGGCTTGGTGCTTAGCTCCGCTCTGCCTCCGGCTCTGCGCTCACCTACTGCCCAAGCCTCCTGCTCCTGCCCCAGGACCCACAGCGGGACCCCAGTCCATCCCAGACAGCCCCAGCCCAGACAGCGTGCAACGCCGCCAGGGGGCGCCGTGTGAGCGCCCTATTTTGGCCACCCGGCGCCCCCTCCCACGGCCCAGGCGGGACGGGACGGGGGCGCCGGGGGCCATGCGGGGCCAGGGCCGCAAGGAGAGTTTGTCCGATTCCCGAGATCTGGACGGATCCTATGACCAGCTTACAGGTGAGTCAGGGGCTCAGGGGTCGCGGGAGGGTGCGTAGATTCCATCCCCCAGACCCTTAAGCCTATCTGACCCTGACCAGGCCCTTATTCACACTCTGCCCTATTCCCAGGCACCCTCCAGGCTGTTCGGGGCAGCAGAACAGTGGGCTTTAAAGCCTTAGGTCCCGTGGGGGGTGGGGGAGACAGGCGGGCAGGTGGGAAGAGGCAGCAGGTGTGGGCGTGTGTGACACAAAGCTAGGAGAGTGTCTGGAGTGGGAGGTGTTACGTGCGTGAGCGCCTGTCATTCTCTGTGTGTGTCTGTGTGTGTATATGTGTGTGCGCCTCCCTCAGCTGGTCTCCATGTGCCCTAGGCTTGATGACAGGGTGAGTGTTTTTGTTGGCTGTGCAATTGTATGATCTTGTCGGATGTTCGAGTGAGGTTGTGTAGGACTCTTGTATTAATGAAGTTGTTTTGACCATGTGTCTCTGTTCTATGTGCAGCTTTATGCTTTGAGTGTGTGACTCTGTATGAAGTGACATGTGACTATCAGACTGTGTCAGGGCTTCACTTTATTGGGGGGGTATATCTCTTTGTAAGACTTCATTGACTGTGACCCTCCTGGGGCAAGCATTTGTTAAAGTAGGTTGTATTGTGGTTTGTCTGGGTTTGTAATTGTGAGACTACGCAGATTATATTGGCATTTCGTGCTGATTGTGTACTTTCATGTGGCAGTGGGGTTCTCTGAGTGTTTATGACGTGTCTTACCCTTGCTGCCTCTCTGGTTTCCTGGCGTAGAAGGGGGCCTTTACCGCATACCACTGCTTCCTTGCATTTTCCACAAACAGCCCAGATGGACCCAAGGAGGGACTCTAGAGTCTGCCCAGCCTGGCTCCCAAGAACAGCACCTGGCCCTTCTGGGGAGGCTTTGTTTAGTGTTGGGTCATCACTCCCACCGCCCCCCACCCAGGAAAGTACTCAGAGATCATTCTTTCAACTGAAGCTCCTTTAACCACCTTCAACCACCCTCTAAGAACTTCATCCAATCCTGAAGGAAAACATCCCATCTAGCTTCCCCTCCAGACCCAGAGGTAGAAGCTCTTGGCCTGAAAGGTTCGTGTGACCTCCCCAGACTACTTTGCTGCCCAGGCATGCTCTGTCTCCAGCTGTATGGAGTACGCCTGGGCCCTCACATATTCCTGGGTTTGGTAGGCAGACCCACGTGTTTGTGTGGGTGACTGTGTCACCTTGTATACATTTCCATATGTGTGTGCTTTCTGTCTCATTGTGCAACCTGCCCAGGAACTCCAACAATGAATGGGAGGAGGGAGACTGTCTCCTGTATCTGAAACAAGTTGGGGAGGTGGGGGGAGCCCATGATCCTTGTCTGTCCTTAGGGGAGTGAGATTAAGTCTCCAGGATGGGAAACAGGACTAGGATCTAATGCCTTGGGAAAATGTCTCACCTTCTCATTGACCCTGGGGAAGTCCTAGTTCCTATGCTGAGACTCCCAGAAAGGAGAGCCCTTTGGCCCAGGCAGGCCCCAGATATGCACCCCAGATGTGGTTCAGACTGGGATGGAATCCAAAGGTCCAGTTCTGCTTTGACCTCTGTTCTCACCAACTCAGGATCCTTGAGAGTTTAAGGCCCCAGGGCGCTCATTAGCACCACATTAGTCAGTGTTTGCTTCCTGCTTTGATTGATTCTCCCCTTTAGTGGAATCATTCCCTCCCCACTTGCCTATTTGAAATAGAGACTAGGCGAAAGTGGGAAGCACTTGTATTGGAAGGTGCAGGAATGAGGCTTCTATTACTTTTGCTCTCTGGGTCTCACTTTTCTCATCTCTGTAATAGAGAATACTACATACATCTTGCTTGTCTGCCTCCCAAGGGAAATAGGTCAAATGTTGACTAGTGTCAAGAATGGGTGTTCATCACCAGCATCCTCACTGTACATAGCTCCACACATGACTTGGAAAGTAGAAATAGCACTACCAGGAGCTCTCCTTTCAAAGGAAGGCTTATCTTACAGCAACAGACAATTGAGGTTGGGACTCCCCCTGATAAGGTGATATAAAGTGCTGGGTGCCCTGAGATGCCTGAGCTGAAGCCTGAAGGGGAATCATTGTCCGAGGTGCTGAAGAGCACTCTGGATGGATGTACTGCCTTGCCTTCCTAGTTCCCAAAGTTCCTTCCCTGGGCAGGCAGGATTTCTGAGATGGGTATGGGGGTGGTCTTTGGCTTCGTCTGGTCTATTAGGTCGACAGAGAGGGAGTTCTTGTCATCAAGGCATTCTGGGTATACCCCTGATCATTTTACTCCTCCACTTCTCCATACACAAAGCTGGAAGAGATGGTGGGGGGGTGCTGCGGAGAATCTGAGCCCCACTCCGCCCCAGATCTACCCCCCTCTAGTCTTCCAAGCCTGGGAGGGCTACTTGGAAGCACGGCGTGGTGGGAAAAAGCAGCAATCAGTGGCAGTCCTGTTCAACCCAGAAGCAAAGAAAGGACTGGGGACGATGAGGAGAGAGTTGGGATCTGGCTGGCCAAGGCCTAAACTCGGGTCCCTGTTCCTAAATATCGTTTCCCCAGTCTGGGGCGCCCCCGTGTGGTCATAGAGCTTACGGAGCTGATTCCAAATGGGAATGTCGCCTCCAAATCGAGTGCAAAATTTGCATGGAGTTTAGAGGTGACTCTCGCCTAAATCCTAAATGTAGGATTTTTAGCCAAGAATACAGGATCCCAGTCGGAGGAGTGGAACTATGTCTCTCCTGTAGGCTGTCCCGGCAGTCTGAAGCCATCAGTGGGTCCTGAAAGGGTTTACTTTGGGTACAGCCCGGTAGAGAGGAATCCTGGAAAGGATCGGGGCTGGGAATGAGGGGAGGAGAGCTTGTTCCTCATGCATTTGGCTGGCGGCATACGATGGGAGAATGTGAAGCCACTGGAGCAAGACAGAGGGACACAAAACACAAAGTTATGAGGGAACGGGATTGGGAGCCACCTCTTTTTTACCACCCCACTACGATGTCCAGCTCCTCCTCCTTCCTCTTGCTCTCTCTCTCCCATAGGTTTAGGAAGTATGGAAGTGTGGGAAGTTGCCATGACAACGGTGTCCTTTTACCCCGTGCCAAATTGGGAGGAGGAGGTGTGCGACAGGCAGAGAAGGAAGGGCTGAAGAGGGGCAATAAAGAATAAGGTTCATTATCCCCTCGTCCAGCTCCTTTTTCACAACCCGTGGGTACCTCCCCTCCCCTCCCCACCAGAAATCCAGAAAACATTCCCAAAGAAGGCTGTGAGAGAGTCGGTCCCCCCCTCCCCCACCCCTGCCCCGCCCAGTCCAGGAACTTTAAGGATGGGTGCTTCAGATGACGGGGCCAGGGTGCGTTTTCCCCCTTGCAGCCCGGAGGAGACAGCGAGCGGAAGAAAACTCTGCTGTGCGAGATTCCTGTTCTGCAGGTCCGGCCCTCCCGCGCCGCCCACGCAGGGCCCACTCGAGTGGGGGCGGAGACCCGACCGCCCCCGGCCTTGGGGGCGGAGCTCGGCCAGTGCGCTCTCAGCAGAACCATGAACCGATGCCCCCGCAGGTGCCGGAGCCCGTTGGGGCAGGCGGCGAGATCCCTCTACCAGCTGGTGACTGGTTCGCTGTCGCCAGGTATGAGGAAGGGAGGAAGGGGCTGGACCCTTCAAAAAGTGAGTGAAGTGGGATAAGAACCTTACGGAGTGGGGAGGGGAAGGGCCCCTCAGAGATGGAGGGAGCGGGATCCCTCAAAAGAAAGGGTTTAAAGGGCAAGCTCCCTGACAGAGTGGAGCTAGAAATAGGGTTTCTTACAGAGAAGGTGGAGGATAGAGGTCTTCAAAGAGGAAAGGATCGGGGGCATTATGGTCCCTCAAGTGGTGGAGGATGAGGCAGGGCTTTTCACTGAGGATAGAGGAGGGCACCTTAAGTAGGTGGATGCAAGGGGCAAGACTCCTCGAAGGGATTAAAGGAGGAAGCTTGCAGGAGAACAGGGAAGAGGCACAACCCTTTCCTAAATTGCTTAGTTTAATGGGATCTTAAGATGATGGGGGTCAGTGTCCAGAAGGAAAAAATCCTGAGGTGGGACAGGACCAACATGAACTCAGCTAGTGAGTTCATGAATGATGGGATGAATAGACTAGTGTGGTATAAGGATTGTATATCACCACTTTATCTATCTCCGGGAGTCTGTATGAACAAGGCTATGCATCACTCAGCTTGTGATCACTAGGTCTGTGCATCCTTGGGGTTGTATATCTTTGGGACTCTGTGACATTGAAACTGCGTGTACCTGAGGTTCTGTGCTTTAGGGTTGGGTTAAGGGTTCCTGAGTCACACTAAGTGAGTTCTGTAGTCTTCCCAAGATTGTACCTTGGTCTGGGATGTGTGGAATTTATGATATGTGGATTGTGAATATCATATCACGGTACTGCTGAGATTTACACACACCTCCCCTTGGGTTTCCTTAGGGCTGCCTGGGCAAGGCCCACAGAACCTAGCATCACCTCCCCACCTGGCCTGGAGAGACCAAAACAACCTAGCCCCATGGCAGTCTGGGATCTGTAGTTCTCTGGCTCTCTCCATG
The DNA here is from genome assembly GCF_002288905.1 of Enhydra lutris kenyoni. Classification (NCBI taxonomy): domain Eukaryota; kingdom Metazoa; phylum Chordata; class Mammalia; order Carnivora; family Mustelidae; genus Enhydra; species Enhydra lutris. The sequence goes on along the minus strand of NW_019154096.1, from coordinate 53,948,946 downwards.
GTATCCTCTTGAACACCTGGAGGCCTCTCCTTGCCATGTGTTCCCCAAAAGGAAGGGTGATAGGGCTGAGACAGAGCTATGCTCGGCAGTCTCTTGGGGAACATGTGTCCCTCAAGCCCCCCGCTTGGACCTGTCTCCAGTGACAGATGGCTGGAGCCCGGCAGGGCCAGCTCTCAATCATAGCAGGAATGACTTCCAGTCCCCAAAATAGCCCCAAAGCCTAGGGAGTTCATTAATCACCTAATGCAGCTGGGGGCTGCTGTGTCTCCTGGCCTGGCTGGGGATGGAGTGGGGCTGGGGAACTGAGAGAAGAGCTCTGGGGTCGTCACTGGCTGGGGTCTTCACTGTGGGGTCAAGGACAGATGAAAATGGTACAGCTACATAGGGTGGGTTCCCTCTTAAGGCAGTATTCTGGGTTTGAACTGTGAGACACAAACAACTAAATGTTAGGAGTATCTCTGCAGTGAGATTTGAGGGACCTAAGGAAGGCCCACCTAATGCTTCAAGATAGTGTTCTGTGTTGAGCCCTCATTCTGCCTGAAGTGCTTCCATTAAGATTTCAGTCCCTTGGGTGAAGAGCTAAGTGATACAGGGATGCTTAGGGAGGACAGATCTGAGCAAGTTTCTCTTTGGGCCCTGGGACTTGAAAGGTCTCTCAGTGGGGAGAAAGGAGAGTCTGGAAAACAGCTCACTCTTTCATTTACAGACCTTCCCACCAGAGGCCTTATTAATTAAGGACCTTGAGTCACTGTGAGGCTGGGTCAAGGTCTCTGAAGGTTGAGGGTGAGGGTGAGGGTGAGGGTGAGGGTCAGAAGAGGAGGGTCCAGGGACAGGGAAACAGCCTGCGAGGTTGTCAGTCTCTCCATCTGTGAATCAGCAGCAGAGAACCAGGTGTGACTGTGCTGCCTCTTTCATTCCAGATAGTCTGGCTTGGCATGCAAGGCTCCATGGAATCTGAGCCATTCTGGTCTTATCACTTACAGCTCCTCCAACACAAACTCAGCTACAGTCATCCAAGGCTCCTTGACACCCCCACACACATTGGAAGGACAGGCTGACAGATCTTTGGTCCTGGTTTAAGTCTTGATCCATCCTTCATCATCTGTGCTATCTTGGGAAAATCACTTCCCCTAAGCCTCAATTCTTTCTTCTGAAAATGGGTATACTACTACTCACTCTGACCATGTCAGCTGTAAACAAAGGAGTAATAGACCCTATCTCTCAGGTGTATTATGAGGACTAAGTGAAATAATATATGTAAAGTGTCCAGGACACAAAATGTGCTCAATAAATGTGGATCCCTTGTTAAGATAGACTGTTGACGTTTAGCCATCTTTTAAGAACCAGCTCAGGGGCACCTGGGTGGCTTAGTTGGTTAGGCATCTGTCTTCAGCTCTGGTCGAGATCTCGGGGTTCTGGGATGGAACCCTGCATCTTCAGGCCCCCTGGTCAGCAGGGAGCCTGATTTTCCCTCTGCCTCTGCCTGCTGTTCCCATTGCTTGTGCTCTCTGTGTCAATCAAATAAATAAATTCTTAAAAAATAAAAAAAGCTCAAAAAATACCCCCTCCAAGTTTTTCCTGACCTCCCAGTTAGAGAGCTTTTATAGTTAAATGAGCTTTTACAGCGTATTTCTTGGCCTGCCTAGAATAGTTCCTACCACATAGTGGTTATGTGCCTACTACGTAGTAGGCACATAACAAATACGTTTTGAATGAATAGAAGTTTTAAAATTCTCTCTCCCTGTCTCAGCTGTCTCTCCTTACCCAGTGGAAGCCAGAACCCCGTTTAGTTACTTTTGTTCCTCAAGCATCAGATCAGATCAGAGCCTGGCATTCAATTTATGTAAGTCGAATTTTAAACATCTTTGCCCTTTAGGAGCTTGGAATCTAGTTGAGGAAACAGGACTGATCCAGAAAGATCTGGGATCAAATATGCATCCTTTCATCTTGGTAGGTGACCTCAAGCATGTCTCTCTATCTCTGTGGACCTCCTTTATCTCATCAGTGAAATGGGCACAATACTATTGACTTTACCAACTTCATCGGGTTGTCATAAGAAGCCATCAAGATAACAACGTTTGTGGAAATGCTTTGTTAATTAAGGGTTATAGAAATGTAAGGGGGAGGAGATATTATGTTATTAATAATGTTAGCAAACGCTTCACAGTCATTCTGTGCCAGGAGTTATTCTAACAGCTTTCCATGTATTAATTCATTTACTCCTCTCAGCAACCATATGAGGTGGGAAACAGAGACACACACAGGTTAAGAACTTGCCCAGTTAATTGCAACTGACAAAACCAGGATTTGAACCCAGGGAACCTGGCACTCTGTTCCCTACCATGCTATGCTTCCTCCTTGTACTATTCCCACTTAATAACATTACAGAATTAGGTGCTAAGTTTTGAAGGCCCAAAATTGAGTTCACTAGAAATTCAGGTAGCTGGGAGCCTCCTGAGGGCTGGAGGTCCTGTTAGGTAAGAACTGTAGAACAGAAGGAGAACAGAAAGGGCATTCACAGCAGGAGCAAAGGCACAGAGATAGCACTTAGTTTGATGTGTTTGGGGGACAGTGAGGAGGCCCAAGTGACTGGAAAGAAAGGAATCTGCTGATGAGGGTAGGGGGAATTAAATGCCAGGTGTGGAATTTGGGCAGTAATAGGGAGATACTTGGTGGTTTCATCTGTAAATCCGTAACCTCTAAGGTGTGGGAAACCGAAAGCAGTTTCTAGATTGACTTCTTCCTGGAGGAGGGGTAGAGGGGCAAGCAGAGGACCAAGCCAGCCTGTGGCACACCCTTCCTCCCTTCCTTTCCACACTTTCCAGGGATGTTGTGGGGTGGGGCATTAGGGAAGGGGTAAAATAAGGTAGGAGATGGACGCCTGACCCCCAGTGGTGGCCATGTAGAACTGCAGATCAGTGAACTTCAAATGAAGTGGTTGGGACAGCCCCACCCAGACTTTCAACCCACAGCTGGAGGGGAGACACACTCATCCCAGAGCTGGACAAGAGGGAGGACTCCCTCTGGGGTCAGCCCCCCTAACCTGGCCTCCTGATTGGGCAAGCTGTCTAAGAAGGGAACCAGTGTAGTGTGTCAGACTGGGTTAAAACTGAGGCTCTGACTCTTACTGATCTTGGTGATTTTTCTTAACTTCCTTTTGCCTTAGTTTCACCGCCTGTAATATGGAGATAATGGTACTTCCTTCATAGGTTAATTATGAAAATTAAATGTGATCATGTCTGGGGATACCTGGAGGCTCACTCAGTTGGAAGAATATGTGACTTTTGGTTCTGGGGTTGTAGGTTCTAGCCCCACGTTGGGTGTAGAGATTACTTAAAAGATAAAATCTTAGGGGTGCCTGGGTGGCTCAGTCGGTTAAGTGTCTGCCTTCAACTCCGGTCATGATCCCGGGGTCCTGGAATCAAGGCCCACATCAGGCTCCTTGCTCAGCCAGGAGTCTGCTTCTCCTTCTCCCACCACCCCACTTGTGTTCACTCTCTTGCTGTCTTTCTCTGTCAAATAAAGAAATAAAATCTTTTTTAAAAAATAAAATCTTAAAAAAAAATGTGATAGGAGGGCGCTTGATATAATGAGCACTGGGTGTTACATGCAACTGATGAATCACTAAATTCTACTCCTGAAACTAATAATACACTATAGGTTAACTAATCTGAATTTCAATTAAACATTTTTTAAAGTATGATCATGACTGTAAGCACATACATGTTATCTGGCACGTAGTGAGTGCTTAGTCAGTGTTCCCCAGCTGTGGTAGTAGTTCGGAGGCTCCTGTCTTCTGGCTCACTGGCTCTGCAGGCCTCTCCCCCCTTACAAATATGCATACCCGCCTCCCCCCCCATGCACACAGCCACCACCACCACTACCACTATTGGGAAAGAGGAGGGGGGATGGGGGAGGGGGCTCCAGGAATGCTCCAGCGGGAGAGGTAGATGGTTTCCTTGAAGGGTTCAGATTTCCCTCATACTCCAGCTTCTCCATCAACTCACTAACGATTTTCAAGGAGTAGGCAAGGCTTGCAGATCCTGGGTGAGAGGAAGGTAGGAGCTCACTCTCTCTGCTCCCAAGGAATTTGAATCTGGGTGGGGGAGGGGAAATGTAGCCACAAAAAGTCCCCGCCCCAGAGGGTCATAATAAGGCTAAGGAGCCTTTTTCCTGCCTAGGCTATTGGACTTAATCCTCCTTCTCTTGGGCCTCAGTTTCCCTGCCTGTGGCCTAGGGAAAGGGAGTGCTTTCTGCCTCATGGTCACCATGGCAACCACAGATCAATGTTGATAGTGTCCTCCTGACTGGAGAGGTCACTGCTTTCTCCCCACTTATATTCTCATACAGCTCCACGCAGATGCAATTACACAATCACTGCAGACCCATACTCCTAATATAGGACACATCTCTACTATCAGTCCTCAGACCCATATCCCACAGCCCTGCTAAACACATATGCCTCATAACCCCTACACACTCAGAAACTCTCCAGTGCACTCACTGTCAGTGCAGACATATATACAATTCTGTGTAAACCACACACAGAGATACACATAGTCAGACACAGGAACCCACACAAGAAAACACCTAGCCGCTTACATTCTGCCACTTATTCTGTTACTTACACATGCATGGCTCACAGTTTCCCTCATACACACACATACACACACATACACTGCCCTTCCCTGCCCTCTCCCGGAGCATTGCTCCTCCCTCTGCCCCCCTCCCTCTGGCACAGAGTAGCCACAAGGTGTCTGGGGGAAGCTGTCCTCAGGGACAGAGGCAGGTCACCGCCTTCCTCCTCTGGCCTGGCCTGTTCTGGCCCATATCCTTCTTGCCAAAGGCTCCTGAGGAGATGCCAGTCTGTAGGCTGAAGTGGCCCTGGAAAGAGGAAGAGGCTGTGGCTGGGAGGTGTGTGGGGCAGAGGCGGGGTGAGGGGGCGGGAGAGGGAGGAGATCTTGGGAGGGAGAGGGGGAGGGAGGCTGCCAGCGGTCCTACTCCTGCTGGGGAGCCTGAGGGGGAGGTGGTGTGAGGAGGGCTGCCATTGTGCCCTGGCCCCAGCTGGAGGGGGGGTCGGCCATGCCTCAGGCCCACCATGAACCTGGAAGGGCTAGAGATGGTTGCTGTGCTTGTGGTCCTCGCTCTGTTTGTCAAGGTCCTGGAGCAGTTTGGCCTCTTTGAGCCTGTCTCCTTGGAAGGTAACCCAGGTGTCTGGCTGTGTCTGGGCTGCTGACTAGAGGAGCAGATACCCCGCAGCACTGGGGAGGGGGTCCTCTGCTTTTATGACTGGGGACAGGGGTAAGCATGTTAGTGATGGGATATGGCATCTGGGGGAGGTGAGGAGGGGTGCTTGGGGAACAGGACATCTGAGAGAGGTAAAGAGGGAAATTCAAGGAGTGGGTGTCGGGGAGGGGCTTCTGGGGGAGGTGAGGAGGGAATCTGGGGGCTGGGTGTCTAAGGGAGGTGAAGAGAGAGGGCCAGGGGCCAGGGTGTTTTGGGGGTGATGAGGGGCACAGCATGGGAGGACTGGGGTATGGAGATGAGGGGACTCTACTGGGGACATGAGGAGAGGTCTGGAAACAGGCAGAGCTATCAGGAGTAGAGAAAGGAAGTTCTAGGGATCCTGAGATAACACCAGACTGCTGGGGGAGTCCCTTTGGAGCCTGGGGCCCACAGTGGCTCTGAAGATGTGTGTGACTCTCCACACCTCCATCCTTGCTGGTGAAGTTACAGAGTGTGCATGGACTGTGTGTGAGACACAGGGGGTATGACCATGTGTTCGTCTGTGTGAAAAAGGACCAAGTGTGTGACTGTGTGAGCCTTTGTATGGGACAGAGATGTGATTTAACGTGTCAGAGGGACAGGGTTTGTGGCTTTGTGAGGTGGAGAATATGACTGTGCCTGAGGGGGCAGGTTGTGTGGCTGGGCCCCTTGGGGTACTGGATTGTGTGCGTGGCTGCTCTCAGAGTTCCCTGAGGAAATACCAGCTCCATACTCAAGGCTTGGGATGGGGGGTGGGCTCAGGAGGGACAGGAGTGTGAACACTGTGAATGAGACCTTTATAGATCAGCTCTGGCAAGAGAGTGAGGGGTAGAACATGTCAGGGACCTTGCTTCCCAGGGCCCCTTGCCTTCCCAGTTTGTCTCAGGATCTCCAGGGCCTGGACACTGGGAATGAGAAATCAATTCTCCACATCACCCCAAAGTCTAGTGAGGAGAGAGGAGAGTGATATTGGAAGTAGAGAAGGGAGTGTGCTCTGCCTCCCCTGAGAGATTCGGCCTCTCCCTCCTCTTCACACAGACTGTGCAGCTCCATATTCTCCATTTCCACCAGGGACAGGAAAATAGGCAAAAACCATGATAGGAGGGCTATAGGGCAGACACCAGGGAGAACTGGAAAGATGTGAAAGGGAAGTGGAGACAAGAGAAAGGGTCAATGAATTGCCTGCTCTAGGGTTCAGTAGGAGCAGGAAACTCCCAAATCACCTGCTATCCTCTGCTGCATTTATCAGAGTGGGGTTGGAAGCAAGGGTTGGTCCTAGATGAATTGAGGTTCATCCAATCCTGAAAGGATGAAGTCAGTTTGGCTCTGACGTGCCATGCCCTTTAGACTGTGGTGGGAAGAGGGGTCATTCAGGAAACCCAGGTGTTCAGTAGCCTGAAGGTAGCTCTTTCCCCTCCCACATTTCAGGGGAGCCTAGAGGAGATGGAGTCCTGGGAGCAGGGAGGGAACCAGGGAAAGGGCGGAAGTGTGAAGATGGGGAGGTTGGTTGGGGGGGGGGTGCCGTCCCCCTCCCCCATCCTTCCCAGTCCAGCTGCAACCACACCACCGGAGGCCCCATGCGCAATCCGGCTTTGGGAAACCAAAGCCGGGGCTAATGGAGCCTTGGGCTGGGGGCCAGGCCGCCATCGATCCCCCACTCAGCCCATGGTCTCCCTCCTACTTCTCCATAGCTCTGCAGGGGGAGGGGAAGAGAGGACGCATTGGAGGGTGAGGCATTTATTTTAAGCAGTTACCTCCTGGGAGCAGGGCCGGGTCCTGAAGGGTGAGGCCTGGTTTTGGGGGGGTGGAGCCTGCATGGGAGCTGGGATGCCCTAGTAACCTACAACCCAAGGAAGTTGGGCCCCTCCAGGAATGGACCGAGGCCAACTTCAGTTGGCCAGTCAGTGTGCTAGGACCCTGTGGACTCTGATCCCGGAGTCTGGAGGCGGGTGCTGTCGGGAGACAGGCACACCAACGCAGAGCCCTCCTTGGGATGCACTTAGAGCTGTAGGACACAGGTGTAAATAAGGGGAAGTGAGGGGAATTGTGGTCAGTGGCTCTGGATAGTCCCACGTTACAAAAAATACTCATCTCCAAGGTCTGTTATTGCTTCAAAGTTTGCTATCACATCACCTTCAAAGACATGGGAGGGGACACACTTTTAGGGTGGATGACTTAGCTGAAGAGGAACTTTGTTCCACTGGCAGGGAGATTCTAGGTGCCCTGGGATGAGGAGTTATATAAGGAAGGGTGGGCAGAACAATTATGGGTTCTGTTGGTGATGTGCAGTCTTGGGTATCTGGGTGCCATGGGCACCTAAGTCACAACATGATATGGCTATGTGTCGTGGTGACCTCGATATGTGTCATAATGTTACAGGGTCACAGTGTATTATACTGCCCTTAACACACCATGTCATGATGTCCCATGTGTTTTTGTATGGTTTGATCATGCAGCATGTAAGAAGGCCTGTGTGGGTCCTCATATATGTGTGTCATTTTTCCTAGGCCACATCTATACATGTTTATATTAAGGAATACTGTGTCAAAGTGTGTGTGTACCTGTGTATGTGTGCATGTGTTGGGGCCTCCTTAATTAGGCCATTGGGTTTGAGTGAGTTGCATGGTATCAAGCTGTCTCTGTATGGCATCCATCACCGTGATTTATCATTCTGTGTGTCACTATACATGCTTGTCACTGTGTGTGTGTGTGAGAGAGAGACAGAGACATGGAGGTGTTCCTACCCAGGCAGTACTTGGGTTGGACATCACACTTAAATGTCCAGCTATAGCACTGGAGCCAAGGGCCTTGGGTCAGCAGCCACGGAGGCCAATGCCACCTCCCCTTGGTGGCCTCACTGTCCCCAACTGCGCCCCATTATACAAGATGCCTGAGTGGACTTTCTATGCCTGTGAAACCCGCTGGGCTTCCCTAGCTACTAACTAACCCCAGCTACTCTCACCATTCTCCTCCAGTCCTCTCCCAATACCCCAGCCCTCAGGGTTGATTTGTGATGGTGGGGAGGGGGATGGAAGGATAGTGGAGGTTAATGTGCCTTCCTGGGGTCTTCTCTCTTCCTAGGCCACCCTCCGGGGCCCACTAAAAAAGCGCTGAAGCAGCGGTTCCTCAAGCTGCTGCCTTGCTGCGGGCCCCAGGCCCTGCCCTCAGTCAGTGAAAGCAAGTGCCTCTCCTGTGCTTCCGGGGGCGGGGCCCGTATGTGTCGGGGTGTGACCAGTGTGACAGAGGCGGGCCTGCGTGTATGTTTGTGTGTGTGTGTGTGTGTGTGTGTGCGCGCGCGAGCGCGCGTGACCGGTGGGGGTGGGCGCTAGTAGGTCCGAGTTGGGGAGGGCCCAGCTACCCGGCCAGGAGCCAGCTGAATGTGAGGGCGTGGCCAGTGGGGGGGCGGGGCCCGATTGTCTGGACGTCACCGATCAGCAAAATGAGTGAGCCCCGGGTGTCTGGGCGTGGCCAGAGTGGCAGGGCTGAGACCTGAGACTGTGTGGGTATGGCCAATGTGGCGGGGCAAGACCAGACAGCTGTGAGGTCTGTGCGTGTCATAGTGCCTGTGTCTGTGGCCCCCTGCCCGCCCCGGGCATGTTTTGGGCCTGGAGATGCATGTCTCCCCTGCCCTGACCTGGCTGGATGCAGGTGCCTAGGATGGAGCCCACCTTCCTCCAGATGCCAGGATACTTGGGTTTCCTAGTCCCAGCTGGTCCCGAACTGAGTGGCCTCACTTTGTCTCCCGGCCTGTTTCCTCAGTTTGGGCCTTGCCCACCCCATAAGGTCATACTGAATTTTGCAAGCCAGGGAGACCCATTTGTAGTTATTTGAGAATGTCATTGTGTTTCATTCCACTGGGTCCCACGTGGGGGTCGATTCGGGAAAATGACAGTCGTGAGTCCCACATGCATGTGTGCGTGGGGTCTGTTTCGTGTGTGTCTGTGCTCGTTCATTATGTGTGCCTCTGGGCGCGGGGGTGGGGTGTGTGCATTTGTTAACACGCAGGTCTGTGAGATTTGCTGTTGAGTGAGGGGTGAGGTGTGTGTCTGCCTTTGGCCGGGTCTTCCACTTTCTCGGTGACAGTTCGCTCCCTTCAGCATTAGCAGTCCCAGCTTCCCTCCGCCCCCACAGACCCCGCCCGCTGGACCCAGGTGACTTACTTTCCTGGTGGGGGCGGGGACGGGGGCCTTCGGGAAAGTGGGGTGGGGGCACTTGCCTGGGGACTGGATGTTGGGAGCTGGGCAGGACCGAAATAGGGCCACGGATGAAGCCTTAGCTAAGGTTTACCGGGAGCAGGGTAGGGGTGGGGTCTGGATGGACTTGGCTGGAGCTGGGCGGGGCATGGCTCGAGCATGGCTGGGGTAGGCGGGGATTGGCTGGAGGGAAGGATCTGGGCGGGGCAAGTATGGGGCTGAGCTGATGGGGTGTGGGGCTGCAGTGGGGAAAGGCCCGGAGCTTGGACCCTCAGACGCTTCCTCTTGAACCCGGTTCCTCTACCCCTCCCTTTCTGGGACGAAGATGGGGCTGGAGGCCTTCCCCTTCAACCAGGTCAAGGGCCCAGGGGCCAGCGATGACTCGGACCCCGGCTCTGGGGCCAGGCCTGCCGATGGGTCCAGCCAACTGATAGACCTGGAAGCTAACCAGCGTCTTCTTTTTGCCTTGATATCCGGGGTCCAGGGAATTGGCAGGCTGATCTCTGGTGTTAGAGTTGGGGAGGATGGGTGGGTCGGTGATTTTGAAGAGGGTTCATGGAGGCCGGGCCTGAGGCGCGGCTGTCCCCCTCTCCCCCCACACTGCCCCCCTGCAGACAGCGTGGAGGATGAGTTTGAACTGTCCACGGTGTGTCACCGGCCAGAGGGTCTGGAGCAGCTGCAGGAGCAAACCAAATTCACGCGCAAGGAATTGCAGGTCCTGTACCGGGGCTTCAAAAATGTGAGTGCAAAGCAGGGCCAAACTGGGTGAGGGGAGAGGCCTATCCAGGACTTTCAAGATTGGCCTGGATGCTTTAGGAATGTGAGAGGAAAGGGGAGGGGGAGGGACCCCTCTTCCCTAGACTTATAGCGGGAGGCTCTGGCCGATTTGAGGCAAGGTGGAGCCTGTAGACTGGCCTGCTGGTTAGTTCTGTGTTTTTCAAACTTGTGCACTGAGAAGTCTTGCCTTCCTAAAAAGAACTACTTGGTGAGCCCCCGGTGACAGGAATATTTTCCTTCTCTGGGAGCCTCTGGCATGGAGTAGGTGGTGGCGAGTGAAATGGGGTTTTATTCTGCCCTCAGTCTGGTTTCTGACTCTCCCCCCACCTCCCAGGAGTGTCCCAGCGGAATTGTCAATGAGGAGAACTTCAAGCAGATTTACTCTCAGTTCTTTCCTCAAGGAGGTGAGGGGGCAAGGCCTGAGATGAAGCAGCTATCCATCTCTAGGCTGAACTGGGGAGAGGGCTCTGGAGGGGCTGGGAATGCCAAGTGATAAGAGGGGTTTGGGGAACCCCACAGAAGGAGGAAGTCCTCTCCTGTCTGAAAGCCAAAGTTATCCACCCTTATCCTACAGACTCCAGCACATATGCCACTTTTCTCTTCAATGCCTTTGACACCAACCATGATGGCTCCGTCAGTTTTGAGGTGAGCTGGAGGAGGTGGGTCAGGGAGGCCTGTTTCTTGGGGCTTCAGGGCCAGGATCCACAGGCCAAACCCATATTGGGGATTGGGTAAAGGGCATCTGAATATCTCCTCTGTCTCCTTTCCAGGACTTTGTGGCTGGTTTGTCGGTGATTCTCCGGGGAACCATAGACGACAGACTAAACTGGGCCTTTAACTTGTATGACCTCAACAAGGATGGCTGCATCACCAAGGAGGTGTGGGGCAACTGAAGAGTTGGAGAGCTTTTATGTGTGGGGGGAGGTGCAAAGGGCCCTAAGGAGGAAAATGTGACCCACACATGCTTCATCAGCGAGGGGTGAGGGCTGCCCTAGGCTCTAGGCCTCCTGATTTAGAGCCTGGAGGTTCTGAGGAAGGATTCTTTTCTCTCTTGGCCTACCAGGAAATGCTTGATATCATGAAATCCATCTATGACATGATGGGCAAGTATACCTATCCTGCACTCCGAGAGGAGGCCCCAAGGGAGCATGTGGAGAGCTTCTTCCAGGTGCCTGGGACTGGGTAGGCTGGAGGGTCCTGGAGTGAAGGGAAGGAGGCAAGGTCCTGGCAGGGAACTTAACTGAATTCTGCCTTCCTCTCTCCTGTCATCCCTCCTGTTCTCTCTACCTGACTACTTTTTGGCAGAAGATGGACAGGAACAAGGATGGCGTGGTGACCATTGAGGAATTCATTGAGTCTTGCCAAAAGGTACGGACCCCTGCCAGCCACATTTCCATGATCTGGACTCAGGGTCCAATTCAGTGATGTAAGAGAAAAAGTTCCTTTGGGGAGAGTATCATCTCCCTAACTTGCCCACACTCCTGAGTCCAGTTCCTTCACAACTCGGGGAGGACTGTCCCTTCCCTACTTCAGATCTCTCGGGTGTCTCCTTCCTTGCTGCCTCTGTCTCTGAATGTCCCGATTTCAGGTGAATGTCACTCTCTGTGTCGCTGATAAGCTCTTTTTTATTTCTCTCTCTCTCTCTCTCTCTCCAATCTGCCCCTCCCCCACCATGGCTACAGGACGAGAACATCATGAGGTCCATGCAGCTCTTTGACAATGTCATCTAGCTCCCTAGGAAAGGGGGTCAGTTGTCCTGGAGGGACCATACTCTAGCCCTAGTGCAGGTGGAACTAGCCCTTCTCTTCCCAGGTCTGTCCTCATCCTAGCCCAGCCCTGGGGGCTGTAGGAATCTAAGAGCCTGGGGATTCAGTGGTCCAGATTGCTGGAGCTAAAGGGGCCAGGGCATGGGTAGAATGTATCTGTGGGGTGTTCCTAACTCCCAACAGCTCCCACCCTCTTCCTGCCTGACACTCAGTGCTGAGGGTACCCCTGCTATAGGAAATAAATGGTTCTTCACCTTCCATCGCCACTTTAGAAACTACAACACTAGACAGAATGTCTCCTGCTATGGTGCTTTCCCTATCCCTGACCTCATATGCATTTCCTCTAAGATTTCCTTCTCAGAGAGTCTGCTCTGTCCATGCACTGACTGGCCTTTCAGACCAGGGCCTTTGAGAGCCTTGTAGGAGGGGGACAAGAAGGCCTGAGCCAGGTGGTTAGATCATAGATGGCTGGGGTAGAGTTCAGAAAGGCCTGGAGATTGTCAGTGACACCTCAAGGCATGCCAGGCTATAGCTCTGAGCTCCACAGGTTTGCTACCCCAGGCTATCAGAATATGAGTTCCAGGCCCTTCAGAAGACTCTGTCTCCTTGGAAATGCCCCAGAAATTTCCATACTCTCCTCAGTATTCCAGGAGAGCCTGGGATCCTGATGTCTGGCTCATGCCTGGAATTCCTTCCTCTCCTTCCTTCCTGTTTGTTGGGGTGGAGGTAGCAGCAGGGGAATATGGATGGGAGATGTCCCAGCTGATATCTGCCAAAGTTTTAGCCTATCCTCCCTGATGGATACAACTTAAGTTTTCATTTGCCATTTCTTCTAGACTTGGAGGCATGGAGTGAGTCAGGGACCATCCAGTGGATGCCTTAGAAGAAAGGGGAAGGAGGGAGGCAGGCATAGCATGCCTGTGAGGGGGCATTCACTAGAATCTTTGATCTACCCAGGCTCTGTTCCAACACCCACATAACCTCCTCAATTCCTACTTAGGGTCTCCTCTTGCTTTATTCAATCTACCCAGAGATGCCCCTGTACACACCTAGAAGGCAGGGACCACCCTTGCCATGTTGCCACCCTTTAATAAACCTGCTCGTTCCATTTAGCTCACCCTCCCAGTCAGTCAGGATCTGAGGGGAAGGGCCCTGAGGGAGCTCCCTTTCCCATCAGAACACTGTTGACTGCTCTGCATTTTTGGCTTCTCTGTATATTTTGTAAAATAAAAAAATACACCAATCCAATAAAACACAATGGCTATGCACAGGCTGCTGTCTCTGCCTTTTTGTCCCTCCTACTCCACACATACCTCACAACACTAATTCCTGCACCTGTAGCCTTTTAGAGTCCACAGAAAGTACCTCTCTTTCCCATAGCATAACCTACCCCTGGCAGGAGATCGAGACACTGGTTCCGGAAGGATTGGAAACCTACCTGACCTCAGAGAGGTCCCCATGTGAATCTCTATTCCACATCCTTAGAGGAGATGAGAGACAGGGTATTAATATCCCAAAGATTATACCAAATCAGCTGTCTTTTTGCTAGATATTCTTACAAGTTGAATTAAGAATTTTTTTTTTTTGAATCAAGAATTTCTAATTTATAGACATCTTAGTTAACCTCAAAGTGCTTTCCTTGCAGGGGATTCCCTTTAGTTTCTAAAGAAAGTTTCTTTGAGAAATTATGTTCAGTATGGATATGGTTTGTGTGTCTACTCCAGCCACATTCCTAAAGCATCCAGGCCAAAGGATCAGATGGGGTGGACCCAGGCACCACGGAGCAAGTGACACAAAGGGTAATAGAGACTTCGTATGTGGAATGGCTACCTTTCTTTGTTCTGTTTCTGGAGAGGGGCCACCAAGTGGTAGGTTCTTCTCTAGGGTACCATTATGTGGTGGCTAAGCTTCACTATCCATAGTGGGGGCATCAGGCTCTCTCTTCCATCACTGTAAACATTGACAAGATCAACGCAAGAGTATGGTGTCCAAGAAAGAAAAACTTACTTCCAGAATCCATCATTTTGTCATCTGTGTTTCCTGTTCACATTATCACACAACTATCTGCTCCATAAGTCCTTGGATTTCTTTGGGTCACAGCCCCTCTGAAGGATCTGATGGAAGTTAGGGACCCAATGTCCAGAAGAAAAAAAATGCACACTTTTTCATATGTTTTTGTATCCCTGAAGCCCGGTCACAGACCTTAAGTTAAGAACATGTGGTCTAGTCTTTCTCTCAGCCTTCCATTGTACAGAAAAGGAAACAGGCCCAAAGAGGGGAGAGGACATGCTCAAGGTCACCTAGTGAGTTTATAGGAGGATAGAGACTAGACCCAGTCTCCCAAGTCTCTGCCCAGGGTTGCCTTGGGACATAGTAAAGATTTGTGAGTGAAAGTTGGATGCCATGCATAACATGCGTAGTCTAAACAAGTTGACACTGTGACAGGTTCTCATGGTACCCTATACTTTTCCTTTGTGGCACTTCTCTGTTTGTTACTGTATATTTTTTTGAGTGATTGTCTTCTTTGATACCATAAGCTCCTGAGGGCTGCTTGAGTGCCTAGACTAGGTTTCCTGCTCCCCCCCCCGCCGATCCTATTCTTGAGGCCTATCATATAATGGGTATTCAATAATTGTATGAATAATTGTATGATTGGATGAATGAGCATGGTGAGTGTATGTATGTATCTTAGGTATGGAGACAGTCTCTATGTTTTAGGGTACACTCAAGTTTAAGGGAAGTTGAAGTCTAAGGCTGGGTGAGGTGAGAACCCAGAGCCAAGGCACACAAATGGGATCCAGAAATAAACAGGAGGCGGGCATTCTGATAATTTTTTTCTGGCCACTGGTTGGGTTCTGAATGTTGTCAGCTGTTCCATCTCAAAACACTCCTTTCATGCCTTCTGGTATTTCATCCTCTCCTGGTTTCCTCTTACCTTTCTGGCCACTGCTTCTCAGCACTTGCTTGAATACTCATCCTTTTCAAGTGGAATTCTTATGTTGAGCCCCATAGCTCAGACCTGAGTCTCTTCTCCAAATCACATCCAGTCCCATGGCTTTAAACACCATCTATATGCAGAGGATTTCTAAATTTATATCCCCAGAATTCTCCTCTGAGCTTCAAAACCCACATATCCAATTGGCTATTTGACATATTCATGTGGACCTGTAATGGTCAAACTTAACATGTTTATTTTTTGAAAGATTTTATTTATTTGACAGACAGCGAGTCCAAGCAGGAGGAACAGCAGGTGGAGGAAGAGGGAGAAGCAGGCTTCCCACTGAGCAAGGAGCTGGACTCAGGGCTTGATCCCAGAGCCCTGGGATCAGACCTGAGCTGAAGGCAGACGCTTAACTGAGCCACCCAGGAGCCCCACTCTTTTTAATTTTTTTAAGATTTGTATTTATTTATTTGACAGAGAGAGAGAGAGAGAAACTTAACATGTTCAAATGTTCAAAATGGAGCTTTGTGGGGTGCCTGGGTGGCTTGGTCGTTAAGTGTCTGCCTTTGGCTGAGGTCATGATTCCAGGGTCCTGGGATCCAGCCCCGCATCGGGCTTCCTGCTCTGTGGGAAGCCTGCTTCTCTCTCTCACTCCCCCTGCTTGTGTTCCGTTCCCTCTCTGTCAAATAAATAAAATCTTAAAAAAAAAGAAAAAAATGGACCTTTGATTCATGCTTTTTCAGTCTTCCCTACTTAATAAATGATACCATCTACCTGGTTGTTCAGGTCAAAATTTAGTAGTCTTCATTTCTTCCTTTCCCTCTACTCCTTTATTTTATTATTATTTTTAAAGTAATCTCTGTGCTTAACGTGGGGCTTGAACTCACAATTCCCAGACTCTACCAATTGTGCCAGGTAGGCACCCCCTCCCTCTACTCATTTAATCAATGATGATTCCACACCACCAAAGGTGCAGTGCCTCTCTCTGTCTCCACTCCTAGGCCATACCATTATCATGGCTCACTCGCAGATTGCTGCTTATTTTTCCATCTGAGGTGGCCCTTCCTTGCTGTGGTTACTCTTTATCACATCACTTGATTTCCTCCTTTCATGGCACTTATTACAAACTGAGACCCTGTGTATGTACTGAATTTATTATTGTATGTTTCCCTAACCAGAATTTAAACTCTGTGAATGTAGGGCCCTATCTCATTCATTCCACAAATATTTATCATAGGCCTACTAACCTCTGGTTTCTTTTGGAGGTACTAGGGGGTAGAAGTATGGTTTGGAGAGAGAGTGTGTGGCAGAAATTTAAGTTTGAGAGGTGTAGATATGGAAAGTGGATCTTGCCTGGGCCATGGATTCCAGAGTGTGGACAGCAGATGAAATAGTGGCTGCTGATTTGCTAGCAGTTGACAAGTGTGACGCAAAGATGAAAGCGTCATGAGACTAAGGGCTGAGGTTAGCCGGAATGATAACCCCAAATACTCCAAGGGACCACAATATCCACTGAAGCTTCTTATGGCTTCAGCTGGCATCACAAGAGGTCCCCTAAGAAAACACTTGCCTCTAACCCCCATCTCAACACTTCATGACTAAAAAGAAAGAGGGATTATAAGAGCCCCTGGAGCTACAAGTTGGGCTGCCGCTGGAGGAGCTGAAGATGATACCGACATTACTAAATCTTAATGATCCGAAAGAGACCAATGCTCCTTTCACATGTACACCTCGCAAGCTGAAACAGATCTCTTAACCGACATAAATGTAAATAAAGTGTCTATGACAGGGCTACACCGAGCTCTGAGCACAAACGGCCGGCCAAAAGAGGACCCAAGCCCATCTAGGGCCCAGGAAATGATTCCTTAAGGAAATGATGTTTATGCTAAGGCCCAAGAATCTCACTTCTTCCTTAAACACAGTTCACGCTCCCCAATCCCAAAGATGCCAGGCCTTTTCACCCCTCGCCACAATTGTACCATCTGTCCCACCAACCTGGAGTGCTCTCTTCGCTTCCTCTCTACTCGGTCTAACTCCTACTCATCCTTTACGTTCCAGCTCAAAAGGAAAGCCATGGCTGCCACCTCTCTCCAAAGGAGGATTAAGTTAGTTCCTCCTCTGAGCTCCAGCAACACCTGGGTACACCGTGTGGGGGCTGTGCATGTACTTGCTTGTCCCCACCACCATATTGTGAGCTCACAGTGGCCCAAGGGCCCAGGAAGAGGGAAGCTCAACTGGTCTCCGCCGAGCGAAGCAATGAACTAATGACTTAATTTTTAAAAGGGGTTAGCGCCCAGCTGTGGGTAGGGGGAAATGATTCAAGGCAGAGGGGTGAGCTGAGCTCCTCCGAATGTTGTCTTCAGAGAACCGATCCTGGGTCAGGCTGATGTAATGAGACAACCTATTAGAAGAATCTCAATAGAAAATAGGTCAGTTTCTTCCTATCTCTTTAAGAACTAGAGGCTTCGTTTCCGCGCCTGCGCATTGAGAGAGTAAACACCTCTTTTTCACCCTCCTATCCCATCCCTATTGCCCCAACTGGCTGCAGCCTCCTCCCATACTCCCCTTCTTTAGAAGAGGTAATGGTCTGTTCCAGAGCGCCGGGCTTGTTCTAGAGGGAGGCGAACATAAATGGTACGCTCCATTACCTTCAATACCTTCCGCTTTTCTCGTCTCCTCTGTTCTATTTCCCCCTACCAAGTGAAGCTCAATAGGCTGGCCCAAAAGGAGGAGGGGGAGTCGGGCTGAGAGGACCGGTCTGAGCCGGTCTCCGGCGCAGGCGCAGTGCGGATAAACAGGAAGCGGGTGGTGGAGGCAGTGTTGGAAGAGACCTAAGGGCTTAAGGGGGCAAACGGCGGAAGAACTAAAATTTTCCGGAGGCACTAGAGGCTAACTGCGAGCAAGAGACGGAGGTCTGGCTATCTGCCTCCAGGGGACGAGAGGTCGCGGCCTCGCTCTCCGCTTAGGCTTCCGGCTCCCCAGCTTAGGCTGAGGCAGCGGCTGACAAAGGGCTCGCGCCGGTGCCGCCGCCCTTCTCATCCGGGCATTCGGGTCCCTGCGGAGAGGGAGGGGGAAGGGTAGAGGGGGAGGGGAAGGAGCAGGAAGGGCGCGCGCTTGGAGCCGAGGCCCTTTCCAGGGCTCCGGGCCGGCGGCCCAACGGACGGAGGCCGAGGAGGACCCGCAGAGGTGGCGGCGGCCGCGGGCAGGAGGATGGTGCAGAAGGAGAGCCAGGCGGCGCTGGAGGAGCGGGAGAGCGAGCTCAACTCCAACCCTGCCGCCTCCGCGGGGGCATCGTTGGAGCCACCAGCAGCTGCGGCCCCTGGAGAAGACAACCCAGCCGGGGCCGGGGGAGCAGCGGTGGCCGGGGCGGCAGGAGGGGCTCGGAGGTTCCTATGTGGCGTAGTGGAAGGTGAGCGCTCTGGCGCGGTCTGGGCGACGGCGTTCTCCCTCCGGTTTCGCCCCAATACTAACACAATCTCTCTTCGTGAAGGGGGTGCTTTAGGAGGTCTTAAAAGGGGGTCACTTTTTTGGCTCCGAAA
Organism: Enhydra lutris kenyoni; assembly: GCF_002288905.1. NCBI lineage: Eukaryota > Metazoa > Chordata > Mammalia > Carnivora > Mustelidae > Enhydra > Enhydra lutris. Next base: position 53,930,465 of record NW_019154096.1, on the reverse strand, counting down.
CTTGACCTTCTGTAGACGAGGGGAGAGGTGAGACGGTGGGCACGTCTTCCTGGCGCTCGCCTCTCCCTTCACGTTGTTATGCAGCGTTGAATTCTCCTCTGGCTATTAACTGGCCTGACCCCACCCGCCTTGGGCTGGAGCCAGGCCTGCTCCTGCGGAGGCGGCGGTAAGGAGCCTGGTGTTAGGCTCGGCTCTGAGTTGTACGTCTTTGTACCCCGAGATCCTATTCCCTAGAGTGGTCTCTTCAAATGATAAAACGTATGTAGTGCTGCTGTCCTCACCCTTTGGGGAAACAAAAAATCAACCCTTTGGGAAAAAAAAAATCAACCTACACAGATGTGCTTATATTCTCGGAGTGAAGAGACTCACGGTCGGCCTAGGGATTTACAAATTCCTATTTGCTCAGTTTTTTTGTTTTTGTTTTTTGCTGGCTTGTCCGCATGCCCCCACCCTTTGGAGTTTCTTTAGCAGCCTAGAAAATTGTCCTCTGCCAGCTGCTGTGCTTTGGCTCTGGGGGATGGAGCTTTGGCTTTAATAGTATCAGAGATACAGAATTTGAATTTAGGGACTGCAGAAGAGGATTAAAAATGCCCTTCTGACTCTCCTGTCCCATTTCGAAAAAATGCCGACCTTTTTTTTTTTTTTTCTTTTCTTGGCCTGAAGACTATCATAGTTTATGAATATAGTGCATAAATGTTCTACTGAACATTATATGAAATCTCCAGTTAACTTGCGTTACTGATTTTTCTTGAATACAGAACGTATTTTAATTTTTAGAAGTCTTTGGGCCTACCTAGACTTTCCTAGCTGTTTGCTTTATTAGTTGTCTCTAATATATAATGGTGTGCATAGGGGTAACGCTGTATAAAAATTAGTCTTTACGAAAAACCAAAAAGGTACGGAGAATTAGAAGGGTTGCCCTGTTGGTTGAAAGCTTCAGCTTTTCCAATGTTAGCGTGTATATTCATTTGAAGGATGGGTGGTGGTTGTGGTTGTGGTATTTTAGATAAAGCTTAATTATAGGGGAGAACAGATTAATATGTAGCTACAAGTAAAGAGTGAAATAATTCACAAGTTAAAGGTCTTACAGAATTTGGGGGAAAGACAGAATGGAAAACTACTTATATATATTTGATTGGAGTCCTTGTTTTTGAAAACATGATTGCTTTATGTGACTTAATCTGTTGGTGTATTCTTTGGGCTTGTTTCCGTGCAGGGAGATTCTAGAAAAAGTCTGTATTTTGTCATCACAGATTTTGGGGTGGAGGGTTGAGGAATGCTAGGGGATATAAAGAGATCTTAGAGCTAGCCTAGAATGAAGCTGAAGAAACTTACCTGTTACATCTTAAGCGATTACGGAGAAAATCTCCTGGTTTAAGTAAGTTGTTTTTTTTCCCAGAATAGTATTGAAAGGGAACTACTCAGAGAATAGAGTTGTCTGTCATCTATTGTTCCTCCTCTCTCTGTATATATGTTTTTCTTGGTGGCTGAGCACCTGATTTGGGGGGGAGGGGTAGTTCTAAGTTGGTCCCATTTTTAAAACGAATCAAGAAAGGAAATTCTGAAAGTACTGGCAGGATTCCTTATTAAAAATTTTCTTTCCCTCACAGACCTTTGTTGGTCATAACTCATGTAATAGCACTGTTTCCTCTTTGTGGTGACAGTTAACCAAAACCATGAACCTGTCAGCAAAGTTAGGGTTTCTGAAGACAAAATGTTTCTTTTATATATTGGAACAACTCTGAAGGAGCATATAATGGCTGTTCCTTTAAGAGAAAAATGATAAGGTCAAGTGTAGTAGGAAATCTAAAAAGACTTGTATAATACTTACCAAATGTGGATGCCTGGGTGGCTCAGTGGGTTAAGCTTCTGCCTTCGGCTCAGGTCATGATCTCCGGGTTCTGGGATAGAGCCCCCATAGGGCTCTCTGCTCAGCAGGGAGCCTGCTTCCTCCTCTCTCTCTGCTGGTCTCTGCCTACTTGTGTTCTCTGTCTCTCTCTGTCAAATAAATAAATAAATCTTAAAAAATAAAATATGTATATATTTACCAAATGTTTCAAATTACTTGTAAGCGGTAACACTGAATTGTCAAGATTGAAAGTGCTGCAGTTTCATATGCAAGTATGCAAGGAATTTTTGTTTGGTTGTCATTATTCTTGTTTGTGGTGCAGAATAACCATCCTGTCTAGCGATTGGAGTTTAATGCATTACAGAAATTTCAGTTTTAGGTAGTCTCTTAAGTAGGCTGTGTGTGTGTGTGTGTGTGTGTGTGTGTGTAGAGCATTTTGTGTTCATGATACAATCTTAGTATATGTGCTGCTGAAGCCAGCACTGTGTTGGTGATACAATCTTAACCATCCTCATGGTACTCTTGAGAGGTTGTCTTTACCTATTGTAGGTGATTAGACTGATGTGGAAAATAAAGGTTAGGCGAACTGTTAGGTCTGATGAGCACACAAGGGAGCTGCAAATACTAGTTTGGTGCTTATACTACTACTTAAGTCATTCCTCTGCAGATTTGTTTCCTGCAGTATGTGTTAGTAGTGCTTTGCCCTCCCCCCATCCCCCTTCTGGGTCGGTGGAGCAAGTCACATTCTTGAATTTCCAGTCGTTCAAACCTTTGCTCTGGAATTGAGACAACTTGAGATTTTCCTGTTTGGGCCAACTCCACTGTTGAATTTGTTGTGAAAATAAGGCATTTTTGGACCCTTTTATTATATCAGGAACTTAATTAGTTCAATCAGATTTTTTTCTAATTCTCTTCCTGATTTTTTTTTTCCCCTGCCTTTTTACTCTCCCACCCCCCACTCTAAAGGCAGTTTAACTTTTTAAATCTCTCAGGTAGTAATTGTCAGTACTAGTGATTTGGGATATCTTTGCTTCCCCTCTTCCACTGTTTTAAGATTGAGATCTTTTAAAAAGTTAGATTTAGGGGCATCTAACCCTAACTGGGTCAGTCATTAGAGCATCCAGCTCTTGATCTTCGTCATGAGTTGTGGAGATTACTTAAAATAATGAAAAGTTAGTTTTAAGGGCACCGAGCTGGCTCAGTCTGGGGAGCATGTGACTCTTGTTCTTGGGTTTGTGAGTTCAAGCCCCACACTGGGTGTAGGGATTAAAAAATTTTTCTATAAAAGTTAAATTTAAACCTATTTGGTTTTTTGGCAGTGAAAAGAGATGACGTTTAGGCGTTTTAAAAGTGACTGTTGTATAAGTAATAATTGTTAATGGTAGAAAAAAATTAGAAAATTTAAGCAAAAAGGGGTAAAAGTCGTTTTATCAGAGACACCTTAATGTTTTATTAAATAGCCTTCAGATGCTGGTATATTGTACATGGTTTTTTACAAAATGGAATTGTATGTTTTGTAATGTGCTTTACTCAACAGTTTACCACATTTTGAAACTTGAAAATAATTTTATTCTTACTTTGAATCTAGGATTTTATGGAAGACCTTGGGTTATGGAACAGAGAAAAGAACTCTTTAGAAGGTAAATTTTTTACTTTCTGAAGGACAGTCTTAAACCATTAACGTTTCCTTTTGTTTGAAGAAAAACTAACACTGAGTAGGCCTGGTGCATTTTGATGATTTCTCAGTTGCAGAAATTAATTTTGCCTTGGTCTGCTGCCTCTTCTTCTTCACTTATGCCAGGGATTTTCAAAGTTCCCTGGGGAAGCAGTAGGTTTTGGGCTTCACCTGTGTCCTTCAGAGCTGTTTTTAAGACTTTAATATGTTGGGGCACCTCAGTGGCTTAGTGGGTTAATAAGTCTTTGCCTTTGGCTCAGGTCCTGATCTCAGGGTCCTGGGATTGAGCCCTACATCTCTGCTCAGCAGGGAGCCTACTTCCCCCTCTCTCTGCCTGCCTCTGCCTACTTGTGATCTCTCTCTCTCTCAAATAAATAAAATCTTAAAAAAAAAAGACTTAATATGTTAACATTTCTTGGAATACTGAATTTTTTTCTACTGGATTACAGAAAGGTTTAAAGCTGCTGCCCCAGAGTATTATTAGCTGTTTAAGAGATGGAGATGCTCCAAGAAAAGGGAAAAATTGTGATTTATAGCCTATACTTGTTGCCTATTTATACATACATAATCTTCTTTCCCCTTAAGGCTCCAGAAGTGGGAATTAAATACATACTTATATGCCCCAAAAGATGACTACAAACATAGGATGTTTTGGCGAGAGATGTATTCTGTGGAGGAAGCTGGTAATCTTTTTCTTTTTAATCCATAAATTCAGAATGTGTAAGAAAACAGCTATATTTCAAATGTAGTTGTACAAAAATTATATTTCATTTTCTTTTTGCAGGTAGTTTCCTTTTTTTCTTTCTGATAATTCTGTGTGAGTTGTAGTGTAGATTGAAAGAGTAGCACTGACTGCACAGCCATGGTGTGATTCATGATTATGCCAGTTTGACTCCCACCTGTTCTGTAATCATAAATTATACTTTATAACTTTTGTCAGTGGTCTGAACAGTGGGCCACTGGACAAAGAGGTGCTGAAACAGAGCTAGGCCTAGGGCAAGGCAAGTGACGTGCCTGCCTTGGATGCAGATTTTAAGGGGCCCCAAAAGAAATCAGTGATCAAGATAAATAATATCCTATGCAAGTTTTAAGCCAAAATTAAGGCAAAAAAAAAAAAAAATCCATGAACAAGATACCAGAATTTACTTAAGTAAAGACATGATCAGTATCACTGATCCTTTTGCTTCAGACGCAAGTATAGCTTGGTCTTGACCACTTGATTACTTGTTCTGCCTTTCTTTAAAATAAAGACTTCCCCCTAGTCTAGGCCTATACTGAAGTGAAAAGCCATCACAAATTATCCTTGCTATGTGTCATCTTATGTTAAGTACATAAAATTTGTAAATAAGGCAATACATCACAGCATCTCCTTATAAATTAGATAAGTGGTGCTTTTCTTTGGGGACATGTAAATGGGGAAACATTTTTATATTTGGAATTAAATGGTATACACCTGTAGCTAACAAGATACTTGGTTACAGAGAGCAGCCAAGGCACTGAAGGCAGAAAGTTTTCTTAAATTATGAAGAAGCAATTAAAACGTACTCCATCTCCATCTAATGTTTTTGCTTACTACTCTATCTAATTTAAGTGTGTGTTCAACTTAATTATTTTTTGGTGGTGCTGGTAATGAAATTTTATGTGATCAATAATCAAAATATAGTCAAATGACATCTTGAGATACTGCTGAAAGTTATGTAAAGATACATCCTGTGGTATATAGAATAGGATTTTATTTTACTTAGGAAAATTGTCACATTTTAAAAGCTTAAAGGATAAGGATCATTAAGGCCATTACTTAACCCTGCTTGTTAAGAACATGTTTTTCTTTTTTTTTTTTCCAAATTATAAAGTAGTTATGTGTGGATTTTTTAAGAATTTCAGTTGTTCAGAGACTGCAGAAACAAACCATATTAAGTACTATAGGAAATAAAAATGGTTTATATTCAGTAAGAGAAGGGCTTAATTTAATATTAAGAGAAATGGCAGCGAAAGGAAGAGAATGCTTACTGATTTTAGGATGACATTAAGTCACATGAGGTTTGTGGCATTTTATATAGCCTCTTGTCACATTGGATATGACAGTCCTGTAAAACCTAAGGAACTTTTTCTTTCTTGAGCTACTGCAAACTGGAGAGAATGAACTCTTCTCTTTAGTTGAAAGGTGAGGGTTCATTTAGTTTTCTGTGCTGTTTTCTAAATACATGGACTCTCTTCTTTAGAGCAACTTATGACTCTCATCTCTGCTGCACGGGAATACGAGATAGAGTTCATCTATGCTATCTCACCTGGTTTGGATATTACCTTTTCTAACCCCAAGGAAGTATCTACATTGAAACGCAAACTGGACCAGGTAACTTCATTACTTTTTCATTGTTTTCCCCTAAATCAGTATTTGAAACTAAATGTTTTCTGAGTTGCTTTTATGACGTTAAAAGGAAACCAAATTTTGGGGTACCTGGGTGGCTTGGTTGGTTTGTTAAGTGTCTGAATCTTGATATCAGTTCAGGTTTTGATCTCAAGATCATGAGTTCAAGCCCCTTGTTGGGCTCCACACTGGGCACGGAGCCAACTTTAAAAAAAAAAACAACTAAATTTATACTTCTTTGCTTTTGTACAACTTTTTAATTTTAATGCTCTTCATAGAAGGATATTTTGTGAGTCAAGAGAGCTTTATTGGGGTGCCTGGTGGCTCAGTCATTAAGCATCTGCCTTTGGCTCTGGTCATGATCCCAGGGTCCTGGGATTGAGCCAGCATCAGGCTCCCTGCTTGGTACGGAGCCTGCTTCTCCCTCTCCCTCTGCCATTCCTTCCACTTGTGCTTTCTGGCTCTGGCTATCTTCCTGTCGAATAAATAAACAAAATATTTTAAAAAATGCTTAGAAGTGATGCTAAGGAGAATGCTGATAGGGTCCATTTCCAGAGATTCTTAAACTGACTTGGGGTAGGAATATGGACTTCGAGTGGGGACTTATCTCAGAATTGAGGTTGTTCAGAATCACATTTTAAGAAGCTCTGTATATATTGGGTACTTGACTGGATTTGTGACCAAGGTTATAGCAACAGGGTTTTTACCTGTTAGACATCAGTTCCATCGGTTGATACAGACAAGAAGTGTAATTCAGTCTGGAAATGATTGGCTGGTTTTCCAAGATTAGAAGGAAAATAGACTAGGTAGACATGTAAACTGTGGTTTACCATTGAGGTTTACCTCTGTAAACCTGTTGGTAAACCTCATTGGAATCTACATTCTGCTTAACATAAAAGCTGCACACCACAGGGTCCTGGGATCAAGTCCCCCATTAGACTCCTTGCTCAGCAGGGAGCCCGCTTCTCCCTCTGCCTGCTGCTTACCTGCTTGTGTGTGTGCATGTGCAAGCACACTCTCATATCTGACAAAATCTTAAAAAAAAAACAAAAACAAAACTTCACATCTTTTCTGATAAATTTTCTGATACATAATATATACAGACCTGTGCATGTTTCTTTCAGCAAAGGTTTATTTATTTATTTTATTTTATTTTATTATTATTATTTTTTAAAGATTTTATTTATTTATTTGACAGAGAGATCACAAGCAGGCAGAGAGGCAGGCAGAGAGAGAGGAGGAAGCAGGCTCCCCTAGAGAGCAGAGAGCCCGATGCGGGGCTCGATCCCAGGACTCCCGAGATCATGACCTGAGCCGAAGGCAGCGGCTTAACCCACTGAGCCACCCAGGCGCCCCTATTTATTTATTTTAAAAGATTTTTCTATTTTGTGGGGGGAGGGGCAGAGGGAGAGGAAGAGAGACTCCTAAGCAAACTCCACACTGATCTCAGAGCTTGCCTTGGGGCTCAGTCTCTTGATGCTGAGATCACAACCTGAGCTGAAACCGAGTTGGAAGCTTAACCAACTGCACCACCCAGGCACCCCAGCAAAAGTTTTTATTATTGATGGCATTAAGATAATTAAAAATTTAATAAGGAGGTTAAATTTCCATGAACATGCCTTCTTTTTTTTTTTTTTTTTTTTTTTTTTTTTTTTTTTTTTTT
>NW_019154096.1:53821343-53922810 GCF_002288905.1 Enhydra lutris kenyoni | reverse complement strand
GATCTCACAACCCTGAGATCATGACCTGAGCAGAAATCAAGAAGAGTCATCACTCGACTGACTGAGCCACTCAGGCTTTTTAAGAGGCTTTTTTCCTGTTTGTTCAAATACTACTGCTATGTTCCTTCAGATTCATGGATTAGTTAAGTTTATGTGCAGAGATTAATTAAGATCATTGTGTCTTTGGGACTAGAACAGGCCTTGCTTTGTCGCTTCTTGAGTTCACATGTCATTTGTGTTTTTGTATTTTTCTCTCTGTTTGGTCTTCTGTAGTCATCAGCCAAGAAGGTAAGATAGGCCATATTGTTGAAGCTTTGTTGGAGCATACTGCATTCAGACTCAAATTAAAATGTTTCCTAAACTTGTCTAGCTATTTAACATAGAAAATATAAAAACAATAGGTTTGGCTTTGAATATTCTAAGGAAAATGTTTGACTTTTAGGTACAACTGTTGTCTGCTTTAATGTTTTTTATGTAAACTCTATACCCTGTGTGGGCTTGCAACTCAAGATCCCGAGATTAAGCGTTGGATGCTCTACTGATTGAGCCAGACGCCCCTCTTATTTTAACTGTAAAATGAGCTGCTAAAGGGACACCTGGGTGGCTCTAGTTGATTGAGCGCCCGACTCTTGGTTTCAGCTTAGGCCATGACCTTGGGGTCCTGGGATTGAGCCCCATTTCTGTGTTGGGCTCCCTGCTCAGCAGGGAATCTGCTTGTTTCTCCCTCTCTCTGCCCTTCCCCTGCTTGCATGTGCATACGAGCTCTCTCTCAAATAAATTAATAATCTTTTTTTAAAAAATGAGCTTTTAACAACATCTTGGTTTTTTGTTTTGTTTGTTTTACCTTTTCTAGGTTTCTCAGTTTGGGTGCAGGTCATTTGCCTTGCTTTTTGATGATATTGACCATAATATGTGTGCAGCAGACAAAGAGGTATTCAGTTCTTTTGCTCATGCCCAGGTCTCCATCACAAATGAAATTTATCAGTACTTAGGAGAGCCAGAAACTTTCCTCTTCTGTCCCACAGGTATTGTATATAATAGCTTTACATTTAACTAGTTTTCTTGAAATGCATCACTTTCAAAGAATCATGTATGTGTTTTACTGTGTTGTCCCCTCTCCCTTTGGTGGTGTATAAAGTTAGGAATTATTTTTCTAGAAGACATTTCTCAAGACCTTACATTGAAGAACTTTTAGGGACTAATAAACGGCATCTGAATAAGCAAAAGATACCATGTATTTTTAGTACTGGAAGTATCTGAGCAGTACATTTTCAGGATTGAAAGAAGGATAGTATTATCCAAACAAAAAACTAGGAAAAGGCAAATTAACATTGCTTTTAACTTAGTCACTTCTCATTTCCTCCTACTTGTTCCTTTTTTCTGCTTGTGCATATCTGTATCCTCTTTCACTCTTCCCACTTCCATCTGGGCTCTTACATCCAGTAGTCAGCATAGAAAACTTGCTAATTTTTCCTCCCCCTCCCCCTTTCTTCCATTGAAAATGTATTAGCCTCTTTTAGTTCCCTCTCAAAATTTGGCTTATAAGAAATTTCCCCTGACTTGATTTTTTTTTTTCTCAGAAAGAGATAAGTTAGTCAAAGAATTTTCAGTCTGAATTTAGCTTTGTATGTCTCTTTTCAAGTACTGAGCCATGAACCTTATCTCAGTGGTCTGATACTACATGAATACTCAAATCATGTTTAGTAAGATTATGGTGGGAAATATTTAATTCATTGCAAATTACAGTTGACTTGCAGTTGAGTACTAATAGTCATAGGCATAATGTTGCATTCTTTCTGTTAGGATATTATCAGTTTGTTTTTATTTGGCCTGTAATTGTTACTGAGAAAATGTAGGTAGTTCAGAAGTATGTAGAAAATGCTAAAAATTCCAATTATTTCTTTAGTAAACTTTATTTTTAGTGACTGTAAGGATCATAAGGATCGATCTGTATTATTGGAGGAAGAATATCAGATTTATGAATTGAGTCTTTTTTTGAGTTGATTCTTTAATGAACTACCCACTTTAGTTTACTTCCTTTGGGACATGACATGAAGGTTGTTTATTATTTAGATGAAAAGAACTTAGAATTGGTAGACATTTTTCTTCCCCATTTAAAGACCCATGGCCTTTTTATTCCTGACTATTTTACTTAATTTTCCCTCCTACATTCAGAATATTGTGGCACTTTCTGTTATCCAAATGTGTCTCAGTCTCCTTATTTAAGGACTGTGGGTGAGAAGCTTCTACCTGGAATTGAGGTGCTTTGGACAGGTAAGTCTTTAAGATTTATACAGTAAAACCTTAGGTAGCTAGAACTTTAAAAAAACTGGTTGTTCTGGTTAATTGGATACATTTTGAAAACTGAGCCTGAACCAGAAAACTTTGTTGTTAAAATTCTCTTTATGAAGTATACATTCTTTATTTAGTATAGAAAACATCTTTGAGGATTTTGCAGTGAATCTGAGTATTGGTTGTTGATAAACAATAGGGAACTGGGCTGAAGGATATTGATCTCAGCCTTAAGAGAGTTTTATTTTATCAAACGAAAGCCATCATGCTGGACTGTCAACTAGTAATCACCATGCTGTATTATAGCGGAAAAAGAAATTGTTTACATGAAGATTTATTTCTTAACGTATCAGTTTGAGGAAGCCTGCACAAACCTCTTTTTACTATTCTATATTCTAGAAATGTGATCTGAGGAAATACTGGGGGGACGGTTGGGTAAAACTGAGTAAAAAGACATATTGTGTACTTTGAAAAGAAAAATTGTCAGAAAGTTTATATATAACAAAATACAGTAAAAAGTTGAATGCAGTATATTTTGAGGAATCACGTTTGAGGGTCTTTTAACAAATGATCGTCATTGTTTCTAGGTCCTAAAGTTGTTTCTAAAGAAATTCCGGTGGAGTCCATTGAAGAGGTTTCTAAGATTATTAAGAGAGCTCCAGTAATCTGGGATAACATTCATGCTAATGATTATGATCAGAAGAGACTATTTCTGGGGCCATACAAGGGAAGATCCACAGAACTCATCCCACGGTTAAAAGGAGTCCTTACTAATCCAAATTGTGAATTTGAAGCTAACTATGTTGCCATCCACACCCTTGCCACCTGGTACAAATCAAACATGAATGGAGTGAGAAAAGATGTAGTGATGAGTGAGTACACTGCTTAATCCCTGACTTTGGGGGGGAGAGCTGGAGTTAAGTAGAGCTATTGGCAAGTGTGTGTTCCTTTGTCGTCATAATTCTTAAGAGGTTTTTAAAGTGTGTTGTTTAGTTCTGTGAATGAGATACATATGATATGATAGGCTGAGTGGCTTTGGACAGATTAATTTCTTGGCCTTGGTTCTCTGCTTTCCCCTTTCCCCCCTTCTTTGCTTTTAAAATGTGACTTAGGGGCGCCTGGGTGGCTCAGTGGGTTAAGCCGCTGCCTTTGGCTCAGGTCATGATCTCAGGGTCCTGGGATCGAGTCCCGCATCGGGCCCTCTGCTCAGTGGGGAGCCTGCTTCCTCCTCTCTCTCTCTCTCTGTCTGCCTGCCTCTCCATCTACTTGTGATCTCTCTCTGTCAAATAAATAAATAAAATCTTTAAAAATAAATAAATAAATAAAATGTGACTTAGTCTTTGAAATCTGAGTACTAGACAAAGTAGTCTTTTGAGTGTTCTTGTTATCGCTAGAATAACTGATTCAGTTGGTGTTTTCTGGTGATTTTTATTAAATGGGATATTTTATTTTTATTTATTTGAGAGAGAGAGCAAGCACAAGCCTGAGGAGGAGTAGGCAGAGGGACAAGCAGACTCCCTGCTGAGCAGGGAGCCTGATGCGGGACTTGATCCCAAGACGCTGGGATCATGACCTGAGCTGAAGGCAGACACTTAACCGGCTGAGCCACCTGGGCGCCTCACATTCATTGACATTGAAACACATATTAAGATGTGGCAAGTGCACCTTCCTGGCACTAAGATGGAAAGAATAAAGTAGTCCCAACTTTTGAAGGACATAGTCTGGTTTTGAATGAAGCATATAAGTGGCTGTGCTATGGTTTGATAAATGCTGAGGTAGCTGTCTACAAAATGCTGTGGGAATACAGAGGAAAAAGTGATTACTTAGCTAAGCAGCAGTGGTAGTAAGAAACAATCTCATAGAGGAGGGAATACTTAAACTGCATCAGAGTATGAGTAAGGGTTAGTGGGCAAGAGATGAAAACACTGGACACTGAAAATTTGAAGTTACCTGAATTTTGGTCCATTTAGGAAGTATGGAGATGTCACATTATGATGCTTGAGTGTGGTATGTAGTTGTATAGTTGTTTTTTCCTGAGTTTTGTATTCCTACTTCCAGTCTGTTTATTGGGTTAAACCTTCCATTAAGGCTCATTGTGGACTCTCTCCGTTAAAAAATAAGATTTAGGTCTTCTTTGTATACATGGCACCTATTCTCTTTTTTTAAAGATTCCATTTATTAGAGCACAAGCAGGTAGAGCAGCAGGCCGAAGGAGAGGGAGAAGCAGGATTCCCACTGAGCGGGGAGTCTGACTTTTGGGATTTGATCCCAAGACACTGGGATCATGACCTGAGCCAAAGTCAGATGCTTAACGGACTGAGCTGCCCAGGCAACACTCTACCTCCTATCTCTTTTAAGACAGAGAATGAAGCACTTAAAGGAGTAGTAGATAATTAGCCAAACTGGGCCAAATGCAGGGAAATAGGAAGGAAAGCTAAGAATAGGAGGGTTTTGGATATTAGTATCCAGAATTCAGACCTTATCTTTTCTAACACATCCTGGTTCAGAGAGCTTCATTATGTGCTCATTATCTGTGCTCATATTTGGGTTCTCTGTTGATTTTTCTCTCCCCCCTACTCAATACATTTACTAATTTGCTTATTTTTTCATGATTTGCCCATTATAGTTATAAGCCCCTTGAAGGGGTTGGGAATGTTTTTTTATGGAAATTATAGTGCCTTAAACCTCACATTCCCAATGATTGGTACTCAGTGAACATTTATGAATGACTTTTCCAGTGATTCTAAAGGTAGTGTTCCGTATTTCAAGTGGGATGTTATATTTAGCAGTGTATTTAGATGACTACAGGTGAAGTGGTTCAGTTAAGGTTGTGTTTGCATTTTTATGTTTAAGCTTTGTTCTCGTTCCTATTCTTTGTTTCTCTAGTTGTACTGTAATAATTGTTTTGCATTTGTCCCTCTCATCAGGAGGCTTTTTGTGATCAAAACTGTTTTTTGGGACGCCTGCGTGGCTCAGTGGGTTAAGCCGCTGCCTTCAGCTCAGGTCATGATCCTGGGGTCCTGGGATCGAGTCCCGCATCGGGCTCCTTGCTTGGCAGGGAGCCTGCTTCCTCCTGTCTCTCTGCCTGCCTCTCTGCCTGCTTGTGTGTACTCTCTCTCTCTGACAAATAAATAAAATCTTTAAAAAAACAAAAACAAAAGCTGTTCTCTGTGTTTTTTCTTTGCAGCTGACAGTGAAGACAGTACTGTATCAATCCAGATAAAGTTAGAAAATGAAGGCAGTGATGAAGATATTGAAACTGATGTGCTCTATAGTCCACAGATGGCTCTAAAGTTAGCTTTAACAGAATGGTTGCAGGAGTTTGGTGTACCTCATCAGTACAGCAGTAAGTTGGGCCCTTCTTTTAAGGGGGTTAGATTACATGCTTGAGTCCTAAAGTAAACAACATCTGATGTGCCTGTCATAGGCCCACCAAACAAAATCTTATTTAGGAAGGGATCTAGAGAATAAGGTCTTTAAAATCTTAACTTTTGGTCTTAAGTAGCTTTTAATCTTGATGGAATGCTAATTTGTTTTAAAAATACCTTTTTTGGAATAATTGTTTTTACATCTAGATCTTCAAAAGAGAAGATAATACATGTTGGCATATTTAGGGGATGTTTATTATGTTCCTTTTTTCTCTCTTCCCTCTCTACCTCCCTGTTGGTTTAGAGAAATTGTGCTTTTCTCAGGGCTCAATATTATTTAGAATCTCAAATTGAGGCTCCAGTTACAGATACAAGAAAACATTTCTCTAGATCTGATTTGTTCTGTTTTCTAACTCTGATTATCTTTGTGGTGATTTGTCTTTGTAGGTAGACAAGTTGCACACAGTGGAGCTAAAGCAAGTATAGTTGATGGGACACCCTTAGTTGCAGCACCCTCTTTAAATGCCACAACTGTAGTTACAACAGTTTATCAGGAGCCCATTATGAGCCAGGGAGCAGCCTTGAGTGGTGAGCCTACAGCTCTGACCAAGGAAGAAGAAAAGAAACAGCCAGATGAGGAACCCATGGACATGGTAGTGGAAAAACAAGAAGAAACAGACCACAAGAATGACAGTCAAATACTAACTGAAATTGTTGAAGCTAAAATGGCTGAGGAATTGAAACCAATGGACACAGATAAAGAGAGCATAGCTGAATCAAAATCCCCAGAGATGTCTATGCAGGAAGATTGCATTAGTGATATTGCCCCTATGCAAACTGATGAACAGACAAACAAGGAGCAGTTTGTGCCAGGTCCAAATGAAAAGCCTTTGTACACTGTGGAACCAGTGACTTTGGAGGATTTGCAGTTGCTTGCTGACCTATTCTACCTTCCTTATGAGCATGGACCCAAAGGAGCACAGATGTTAAGAGAGTTCCAGTGGCTTCGAGCAAATAGCAGTGTTGTTAGTGTCAATTGCAAAGGAAAAGACTCTGAAAAAGTGAGTATGCTTAATTTATCCTCTTTAGCCTGGGTAGATCCCCATGCTGTGAAGATATGGAGGAAGCCTTTAATGAGTATGTTGGTAATTCTCTGAAATTGATCACGTCTTAGAATATGCTCTGTAAAGTGGACGTGGACTCTGCTGATTCTGGTGCATAGAATCTCATAGAATGAAGGAAAGTCAGAGTTGATTATTTTATTTTATTTTATTTTATTTTATTTTTTTAAAGATTTTATTTATTTGACAGAGAGAGAGATCACAAGCAGGCAGAGAGGCAGGCAGAGAGGGAAGCAGGCTCCCTACTGAGCAGAGAGCCTGATGCGGGGCTCGATCCCAGGACCCTGAGATCATGACCTGAGCCGAAGGCAGAGGCTTTAACCCACTGAGCCACCCAGGCACCCCCAGAGTTGATTATTTTAGAAATACTTGTCGCTTTGGGGAGACGCAGACTTATTGCTTGTCTAAAGAGTTTAAGCCCAGTGATCCTTTAATGTTTAGGGTAAGTTGCAGGTACCTGATAATACTGTTTATAATATGTTTTAGGTTATTTTGTTTTTTAGCAGTTTTTTGAGTCATATTTTTATTGATCTTCAATAGATTGAAGAATGGCGGTCACGAGCAGCCAAGTTTGAGGAGATGTGCGGATTGGTGATGGGAATGTTCACTCGGCTCTCCAACTGTGCCAACAGGACAATCCTTTATGACATGTACTCCTATGTTTGGGATATCAAGAGTATAATGTCTATGGTGAAGTCTTTTGTACAGTGGTTAGGTAGGTGCACCAGGAATAATCTCTCTTCCTCAGATATATTGTCCCTTAAAAATGGAAAGAAAAAAAAAGAAAGAAAAAGATTATCCCACAGGGAGAAAAATATGTAAGGAATTGGCAAATTTCCAACTCCATTTAAATTCTTTGCTTAGATTTCTTTTAAAGGTATAGCCATTGTTGGCAAACTTGAGATGCAAGTCTCCATAAATACATCAAATTGATTTTTCTCCCTTGGGCTAATTCAGCAGAAATATCTTTAAAATGTGTTAGAAAAGTACTGACTTTAACTTGCTATGACTGAATGCTTCCTGGATGGAACCCTGTCTAGCGCTTTATCTGATTTGGAGATGAGACACTATGAATTGTGACTGTAAGCTCTCTGCTGCTTGCTGTGTCTTGATAACATTAATTGCTGTGTTTAACAGAACAATTGCTGAAATGACCTAAGGGGCCTGGCAAGAGGAAGCTATCCTCCCAGCCCTGTGCGCATGCGAGCTTTAGTGGTAGGCTATTCTGGTGCTACTTGGTATTACTTCACATGGCTTTTTGTTTATTCCTCTACCAAATAATTGGTTTTAGCAGGGGATGAAAATTGCAATCCCCTGAAAATTCTCTCCTTCATTAAATGGACTTCTTTGTGTCTCTTGAAAACTGATTTTTTTTTTTCTTTTTTGGGGAAATTCTCAACAAACTTGGTAAAAAAGCACCAGCATGGCCAAGTTTCTCCAGGGACCTCATTTCATTTCCAGGTTTCAATCCAGCTATAAGGAATATGTAATGGACTTAACATACAGCACACAGCAGGCAGCAAGGCTAACTGACATGTCATAGTTTTCATAGTAGTCACAAATACTATGATGGGTTACTTGGTCTTGGTTGTGAAACAGATGAGTGTGAACACTGTGAGCTTAGATTAAGGAGTAGTAGCAGTGAGATTTCTCACTTTCTGCCTGTATACTTTTGGATTCTCAAATATTAAGAAAAAAATAATAGCTTTCCTTTGACACACCTAATTAGCAGTTAAAAGTAGTGTCTCTGTTACTTTGAAAATATAGAACTTTGGGTTTCTGTATATTTAGCACAACAGATGGAGGATTTTTAACTCTTGTTAAAAGACTCCACGACTCCTCTTTTTTGTGATATCTATGTCTAGGCTCAGGAAAAACCTCTATATTGGTTATTGGATGACAACATTTGCCTTCAGCCTTCTGGCCAGGGAGTTAAAATTAAATCTCTTACAGGGATTTAAATCCTAAGTTTCTAGTCTGAAATCTGGATTCTTGAGCTTGGGAAAGTATCATTTAAAACATTTGATACTGAGTTTTTAAATTCAGGAATTACTAAAAAATAAATTTTTGATTATATACAGTATTATTTCTGCTTCCTCTCCGGTTCTATTTCTGTACTGTGCAAATACGGGGGCAGTTTCCCAAATTGTGTAGCTAGCTATTGTGCATTCAAGGTCAGAGCATCTTAGAAGTTTTAAGTAATTGTCTTGCCATCCACATAGTTTTACAAAAAAGCTCACTACAAGGAGAATATTTTCATGGATCTGTAGTAATTTCAGGGAGTTACTGAGTAGAACCCTTTGTTTTCCTTTTCTCTCCAGTCCAGCTGGCATTCAGTCCTTTAAAGAATGTGGCTATGCAGTTCTTTTGATTACTAACGACTTCTATTATCTTCTTCCCCATTGTGTACAGATGGGAGAATCCTCAGCACAAGTGTCTACTACTATTGGATGGACAGCGGCAGATGTTCACAGCGCGTCATGATTAATTAGTTTAAATTGAAAGGTTCTATCTGTGAGGTAGCTCAGATTTAAGGGCAGTAGACATGAACTGAAGTCACGTTTGCGCAGCGACTGAGGCATTAACCATGTTTTCATTTACACAGCTCTTCGTACATGCAGCTTTTTATTGTAATAGTTGGAAGTGCTAGTTATGTTGTAGTCTCAAAGTGGGGGGTAGGATAAATTGGCTGTCTTAAAGTTTGAGAGTCTAGTTTTTTCCTGCAGTGTAAATTTACACTGAGCTATGGAATGGGGCATGTTCTCTTAACCTAAATTTTGACCCTATTTCATATTTATTTTACAAATTTACATACTATATATGTTTTCTTAAAGCACCCCTACCCCTAAAAAAATGACAAACCTGGATATAATCTCTTAATGGGCCTGAATTGTGAACAAAAAAACTGGTTTGCTTTGGGACTGTCTGACTAGCACATTATATCTTGTACTGATGAGACTGTTAACTTGAACAGGAGGTAGAATGCTGTCTTCAAATGGAAAAGAACTATATTGCGCTGCTTTATCTTGTCAGAAGACTAGGCAGGTGCTTTTGATTTGGCCTCCAAATAATTTGCTTTCCATTATTTCTTGTTGTTAGTTTCCTTATTGCCTCTGAAGTTGGCTAAGTCATGGTGACCTTAGTGCTGACTTCTGGACCTCAAACCCTGCCACTCTGTGCCTGTGTTCAATGTGCTGCAAAGAGTATAATGGTCAATCAGAAGAGCCAGATACTGTCATACTTTTAAGAAAAGTATGTCTTAGCTCTGGATAAATTAGGAGCATCAGTTGGCTCTCCTTAGTTCTTAGAATTTGTCTGACTGCTATTAGTATTAACCAAGTCTGAATTGGATTGTCTTTCTTAGAAAAAATAGTTTTCATTGTGTTTTGTTGTCACCTTACTGAACAATTTCTTTTGTTTAGTCTGCTGACCTTAGTTTTCTGACAAGATTAATCCCGTCCCTCCCCCTTTTTCCCTTCCTGTACCCTTCCTCATAATGTAAAATGTGACTTCAGACAGGTTTAATTCCTTCATGGGCTGTGATAATAAAATGTCTTACCTAATTCATTTCACTTCATGATTACGGTAATTTCACTACAGAGCAAGCAGCTGGCTTGATTTTTTTTTTTTTTTTTAACAGCTGTATCTAGGGAATATATAAGCTTGATGACCCAGACAGACTTGAGACTGACTTTCCTTCCAATAATTAAAGGGTAGAACTCTTTACAGTGATTATTCATTAAAGGAAGAAACATTGGTATTGAAATTACATTACAAATAAAAAAAAATTATTATCACAGCCTTGTCCTGAAACCCTGGATTATTATTGTTAGAGAGCTATTTCCACAAAGTGTTTGTTAGTGTGTTGGACGTTTGAGACCCCAGGAAATCCCCTTTCTCGTAACGTTCTCCGCTTGGATCTGATCTCAACAGGGTGTCGTAGTCATTCTTCAGCACAGTTCTTAATTGGAGACCAAGAACCCTGGGCCTTTAGAGGTGGTCTAGCAGGAGAGTTCCAGGTATCAATATGAATTCACAACTGAATTGACATTTTCTTTGTTTTATGAGAAACCTTATGTTGCGCATCAGATGGCTGGAAGGATTGGTCTGCCGAAGGCTTTCTAGTCCCAAATTCAATTTAGTTACATAGCTGGATTTTAAATCAAATTTTCCTCCTCTTTCACAGTAATTTCTGAAGGAGATGCTGCCAATTCCCCCCGCGCCTGCGAAGCGCAGCGGCTCTAGGTATACACTTCACATTGTTTCTTTGCAGGTCGCACACCATTTTAATCTGCGCCCGCAATGCACAATGCGCGCATGCTTGTCTGCCAGTGGAAACTCCATGAGCAAAAAGGATGAATAATATGCAAGTGAATGGTGAAAGGACTTTTGAATACTTTCCCAGTTACCTTATAAATAAAACTTGTACTCTAAAGAACAATCTGTTAATGAAAATTTGAACAAAATAAGAAGCTTTTTTGGTGTTGGAATTTGTTCATGGACTTTTCAGGTGCTCTACTTTTCTCCCCCCAACAGGTGCTCTGCTGCGCGCAGCAAACTGAAGCGCATTGCTTTGGGGATAAAGCGTCTCCTGGACAGATAACCCTCTTCAGACCAAACCTCTCCTCCTGACATTCTGTTCTGCCATCTTTTAGTACAGAGATGGTCTATATAAGATTGGTTTAAAAAACAATAGATTTGTGATACTGGAATAGATTTTTTTTTTAACTATAAATTTAAATCTCCATTAATATGCCACTAAAGCTATGTAACTCAGTTTGGGTAATTTCTATTCAGAAGCGCCCCCTTCCCCCAGCAAAGAGGTGTTTATTTTAGTAAAGCATAGTACACCCCTCTTCTTTAGGTCTGCCTGCAGTAGCCAGTTAATGTTAAGTTGGTAATCTGCAGTGCACACCCATTTAAAGAAATGGATATCTTCCCAACACTAATCCATCTCCTTTTTGTTTCTTCCCACAGCGTTTGCTGCCTATTGATGGGGCAAATGATCTCTTTTTTCAACCACCCCCACTGACTCCTACCTCCAAAGTTTATACTATCAGACCATATTTTCCTAAAGATGAGGTAATTGTCTGCCTACCCACTTGGTATATGGTTATGGTGCTCACTTACTACGTACCTTTGAACTCCCTGTTTTAAAAAAATCGATTCTGGTGTGTTGCAGCTATAATGCTAAAATTGGAATGATAGAAGAATGGTTAGCATGACCTCTGCAAGGATGGCATGCAAATTATGAAGTGTTTCATATTTTATTTATTTTAAAAAGTTGTTTTTAAATTTTATTTATTTGAGAGAACATAAGAGGGGGGATTGTCAGAGGGAGAAGCAGATTCCCTGCTGAGCAGGAAACCCAATGAGGGTTGATCCAAGGACTCCAGGTTCATGACCTGAGAAAGTATTTCTGTCTTCAAATAGGTACTCGAGGTGGAAAAGTTAACAAACATTGAACACCCGAGGGGTAATACTTGAGGAAGAACCTGATAAGGAACTTAGATTCATAACATCTTGAGCTAAGGCCTTCAAGTCCTCCTTTATGAAGATCAGCTAAACTGTATTTAGAGTTGGAATTAATATAATCAGTGTGTCCAAAAGATAGGCTGTCTTTCACTGATTTTCTCTATTAGTATTCTGTAGTTTTCAGTTGTGAAGTGTCAGTAGGCTGTTGATAATCAGCTTACAGGAAGCAGCAAGTCTGTTTAAAGACAGCATGTTTAAAACATTTTGGACAGTACGGAATGGAGAGCCTCAACATCATATGCCGCATGTTGAATCCACTGCTCAGCTACCTAAAACTGTCCCCTGTGAAGCAACTCTATGTGTACTATAACCATACTGTTTTCTACTGATACAGCAAACAGGAATCTGTAAATAAATTTTTATTTAACAAGCATTGGTGATATTTATGACAGGCCAGGTGTTTTGTTATTCCCTGTCTTAGAAGTCTAGTCTAACTTGCGAGTCCTAGTACTAAATTCTGTTGCTATTTTTCTTGATGCGTTTAACTAGATTGTATTTTCAGGCTTCCGTGTACAAGATTTGCAGAGAAATGTATGACGATGGAGTGGGTTTACCTTTTCAAAGTCAGCCTGACCTTATTGGAGACAAGTATGTGATGAAGTATTTGGATTTGTTGAATTTGGGAGTAGCATTTCATAGGTTAATCAGGTTGAGGGGAGGTGATGATTAGAAATAAGGTTTTCTAGAAGTTCCACTTTAGTTTTAATAAAATTAGAATATTAATGTGCATTTTCAGTTTCTTAAACCAGATGTAGTTTCCATAGGTTGCCATTCAAGTACATTAGACCTACATCACTGAAGTCTAAAGTTTTTTGTTATAACCTTATTCTGCCTTCTTTTCTTCTGAGCAGGTTAGTAGGAGGACTACTTTCCCTTAGCCTGGATTACTGTTTTGTCCTAGAAGATGAAGATGGCATATGTGGTTATGCCCTGGGCACTGTAGATGTTACCCCCTTCATTAAGAAATGTAAAATTTCCTGGATTCCATTCATGCAGGAGAAGTATACCAAGCCAAATGGTGACAAAGAACTCTCTGAGGCTGAGGTAATAACAGGTTTAGAGTTACACTACAGTAATTTTTCTTAAAGTAAGCAGATGTGTCTTAAAAATCTCAGTACTTTCTAGATTTCCTACAAAAAAGAATTCTTGATGCTTACTCTTAAGTACACTTTTTTTTTTAACATCAGCTTTTCTTTTTTAAGAGATTTGTAATTAATTTATTTGAGAGAGGGAGCACACGCGGGTGGGGGTTGGGGGGAGGAGCAGAGGGAGAGGGACAAGCCAATCTTGTTTCATGAGTGGACCCTGAAACAGGGCTGGATCCACAGTGACCCCTGAGATGTCAACCTGAGCCAAAATCAAGAGTTAGATGCTTAACCAACTGAGTCACCCAGGCCCCCCCCTTAAGCATGGCATTTTCCATTGTTCCCTCAGCATTATGGAGTTGTTTTTTTTTTAATTTGGAAGTGTTATAATAACTTCCTCAAGTAAAAATAAAATAATAGACTTCTTTTTTCCTTCCGTTTTGAATCACTAGACTTAAATGGTCCCTTTGGGGATTCAGGGCAAGTTTAGGTAATTAAAATCTCTCATTTGCTTATCTGGAGGCTCACTTGCCTTCTCGGTACTATATTTCTCATTGTAATAAATAAAAGAGGTGAGCTACTTAGAGCCTGTTTCCAGATATGAGCACTTTTTTTTTTTTTTTTTTTTCCCCCAAGTAAGCTCCATGCCCAGCATGAGCCCAGTGCAGGACTTGCTCTCAGAACCCCGAGATGAAGACCTGAGCTGAGATCAAGAGTCAGATGCTTAACCTTCTGAGCTACCCAGGGGCTCCCAGAGAGGAGCACTCAACCCTGTCCCAACTTCAGTGAATTTTTCTCATCCTCTGCAAATTCCTCTCCAGTTACTTTGGTTTATACATCGCATATGTATATTTAAAAATAGTTCCTTTTTGATAATGTTTATGCTCAAAATAAATACATTTAGGTATATATTTGGACCCTTTGATTTGTGACATCGTTTTTCTTCCATGTTGTTCCTCTTCCCCTTTTCTGAAATTCTTTACTTCTCTTCCCCATACAAATTTACTTAATGTTCTCTTACAGTTTATTACTACTTCTTACCTTCTGCCCCTAGCCATATGGCTGTGTAATAAGAGGATGGTGTGGAGTAGCCTCACTTACTCGGGATTACATAGATAATATTATAACCACAGCATGCTGATGATTGAGCTGTTGATGTTTTACTGTTTCATATACCTGATCATTATAGTTTGCAGCATAGGAACATAAAAAAAATGACCAAGGTGTCTGCTGCAACATTTTTTTTTTTTTTTAAGATTTTATTTATTTATTTGACAGAGATCACAAGTAGGCAGAGAAGCAGGCAGAGAGGAGGAAGCAGGTTCCCTCCTGAGCAGAGAGCCCGATGCAGGGCTCGATCCCAGGACCCTGAGATCATGACCTGAACTGGAGGCAGAGGCTTTAACCCACTGAGCCACCCAGGCACCCCAATATTTTTAAATGTACATTTTGTGCAAGCAATACAAACTTTTTTTTTAAAGATTTTATTTATATTTGAGAGAGAGACAGAGAAAGCATGAGAGGGAAGAAGGGCAGAGGGAGAAGCAGGTTCCTGGTGGAGCTGGGAGCCCAATGTGGGACTCGATCTCTGGACTCCGGGATCATGACCTGAGCTGAACGCAGTTGCTTAACCAGCTGAGCCACCCAGGTGCCCAAACAACACAAACTTAAATTTTGTTTAAATTTTTACTTTTAGATTTAGCAGAGATAATACAGAGTTCCTATATCCCTCACCCATTTTCTATATTTGTCCAAGTCTTAAGAAACCAATGTTAGTTCATTACTGTAAACGCCACATTTTATTCACCTGTTTTTCCACTAATGTCCTTTTTTTGTTTCAGAATCCAATCCAGGACACCACATTACCTTTAGACAAACTTTAAGAGTGAAAATGCTAGAATTATAAGCTAATTAATTCTTCATGTGATGATTACATGATGACTGGAAGAGTTTCTGAATGTGGCTCTCCTTTTCCTGTTGCTGGGTTCTGTAGTTGGGGTATAGATATATAATGAGTAGCTGCTAAAAGTCAAGAGACTCTTTCAAATTTTTACAGAAAATAATGTTGAGTTTCCATGAAGAGCAGGAAGTATTGCCAGAAACTTTCCTTGCCAACTTCCCTTCCCTGATAAAGATGGATATTCACAAAAAAGTAACTGACCCAAGCGTAGCCAAAAGCATGATGGCTTGCCTCCTGTCTTCACTGAAGGCTAATGGTGAGTACATATTCATGTAGTTGCTGGTGTTTGAGCTAAGTGGGGACAGGATAAAAAAAGTAAATTACAGTGAATTTACATTCCCCTCCCCATCATTTATGATTTGGCTTCTGAATTATTAGTGGTGTAAGAATTGTATGTGTATTAATAGTTGGAAAATGCCACTCTTTTACACTACAAATGCTTATTTTGAGCTCCATTGAAATGAGAAGTGAACACATGAGGTTAACTTTATTTTGCCAGGAGACTCACCATGATAACTGAAAATTAAATGAACCTTTGGAAGAAACTACATTTAGGAATGCAGAGCTTGAGTTTGTTTGCCATTTTCAACCTTTGGATATACTTATTTATATTAGTGGTATGAAACTTTTCTGTAAAGGACTAGATAATAAATAGTCTAGACTTTATTTTTTATTTATTTTAAAGTACACTGTGCCCAACATGGGACTTGAAGTCATGACCCCAAGATCAAGTCACATGCTCTGCCTAGTGAGCCAGCCAGGTGCCCCTACATTTTCTTTTTCTTTTCTTTTTTTTTTTTTTTTTACTCAAACGTTAAGTGTAGAAAACTATTTTTAGTTCTTCTGCAGTACAAAAATGGGCAGCTTGTTTGAGACCAATTCTTAGAGGGTTGTTGATAAGTGGGAATGCACTTGTTTGCATCTTTGTTATCATTTAAGTCAGTGGTGTCCCCTTTGTGGAATAATTTAAACAACTCTCTCTGAAGACAGCATAATTCTCAGTGTTGTTCTTGGAACGGAATCACGCCAGGTATATGAGGTATGTCTTAGAATATACAACATATTCTGGTTATATTAGTTTGTGACATGGGCTGGAATGGCCTTTGCCCTATGGGCGCTTCAGAGGTACTTCATATTAAAAACATTAAACAGAGGTATTCTTTGCTTTGCTCCATTTATTTTAATTTGAGGCTTCTTACAGCCTTTTCCTCAGAAGATTTTCTTTCTGGGGAAGACTTTCACTGACAGTTGAATTTTTTTTACATTGAGGTATTTTTGACAATCAAGAATTGTATATATTTAAGGTGTACAATTTGATGATTTGAAATACATCATGAGTAATCACCACATTCAAGCTAGTTTAACATATCCATCACTTAGGATAGTTGCCACTGCAATATTTGGTATTGATAAATATTAATATTCATTGAATATTAATAGGAATTTAAAAATTATATGAAATTTAGGGGCTGTTGTAGACAAGGTCCTGTTATCATCTGTTTGAAGTATATTAAGGATTCTTCACAATTCCTATCCATGATTCTAACTGACATTTACGTTTTAAATATTTGTTTCATTTCTAGGCTCCCGGGGGGCTTTCTGTGAAGTGAGACCAGATGATAAAAGAATTCTGGAATTTTACAGCAAGTTAGGCTGTTTTGAAATTGCAAAAATGGAAGGATTTCCAAAGGATGTGGTTATACTTGGTCGAAGCCTGTGATACTTGTTGGCACTTTGAACTGTCCGAAAGTCTCTTAACTTAACCTGGTGGGTGGTGGTTGGGGTCTTCATACAGTTCAGCCTCTGGAATGGCAACAAATCCGCCAATTGGGATTAGAAACGAAGACTGTGTAAAACTCACCTATCACACTTTGAGATTACTCACTGGTTGGAAGATAGTATTGATGCAAATCCTGTTTGAAACAGATGTGGGCCTCCTTCTTGGGTCTTGTGTTAGGTGCCAAGACCTCTTTACATGGGTTTATAGGGAGGGGGTCTTCAATAAATGGTAGTCAGCACTGTGTTCTGCATCCAGTGTGGTTGCATTTCTCATCTGATAGTAATCAAAATCATTTGTCATCCTCTTTGGCTTATTGAATGAAATGTCTCTCATTCTTTGGGGACATGGCAGAAATGAGAAAGAGTTCGTAGGTTTCAGAGGCTTCAAGGTAGAGATTCCAAGTGGGATGATTGTGGCATAGTTTTAAGCTGAATAAATGATTTTAATTTGGGGCGGTTTTTCTGCTCTTTGTAAAGCCATGACCAATTGTCTCTTGTAGTGACCATTGGTTCAGGCATGTTGTGCTTTTGTAGGGACAAATGTGCAGTTGTTTGTGGCAAAAGCTTAAAAATGGCAAACTTGTAAATTTTTGTATATAAATTAGCTGTAACCTGACTATCGTTTGTGTTCACTGTTTTTGTAATTTTTTTTCCTTTTGAAAAATGAAAGGGTGTGGTTCAGGATGGCACTTTGAATAATGTAAATCAGTGGAAGACGGATTTTTACTTTTCCCTTTGTTTTGGTTTGTTTTTTTTTTTTTTTTAGAAGTTGTATTATTTTTGAAGTGCCTCCCACCTAGGGCTAGGCCATGACCACTTTGGGTACGAGCCTAACTTCATGGGACTCAATGTTTTGCAAAGTGCAGTCACTTCTGGAAATTAACCTCGATGCAGGTCAGCATGTGAAATGTTAGTTTTGACATCTGTCAAGTAGGGTTCAGGGACTGATTGGTCCCATTTGCCCTGAGATCAGTTGTCCTTTAATTTCAAGACCTGTTACAACTGGTTTTATTAAATCAGAGTCTTTAATTCTTGCATGTTTTTATCTAATTTTTAAACAAATGAGCACACTTTAACCAGTGACTTAGAGGCTACCCCTTTTTTCCCTCTTTAACCACAGATTATGAAAGTTCCATGTATTTTAATTTAGGTTTGGTGTTTTTAGGGGTTCTGAGCATGAGGCTAGCAGGTAATCTCTGCAGGATTCATTTTTTCATCATGGCTGGCTGACTTCATGAATTCAGAACAGGATTTTGTTATCTTGTTTCCCTGCAGTTTTGTTACCAGCTGTTTTACTTTGAGCTGAGGTGGGAGGGGCAAGGAGAAGGAAACTTGAAACATTTTCCTTCATGAAGTTCATCAGTGTGGGCTTTTGAGTCTTAAAGCATCATACCTAGTGGTATCTAGTGACTTTGAACCAGGGCCTGTGAGTGTGCACTGAATGGTAAGATGAAGGGAGGAGGAAGAAGGAGACCTTCATTTTCAGGGTGGAAACCTTTAATTGATAGAAGGGTATGATGTTGGAAAGCTGGAACCAAGTTTGCATTTTAAAGGGTTAAGGGAAGATCTCTATAAGATACTGTTTAAAACAGCTTAGTGCCACTTGGTTGTCTCTTTAAGTACATTTTGTATGCTAGTAGACAATTGTAGCATTTATCTGGAGGATTTCAGGGTAAATTTACGGAATCAGGATTTTTAGCAAGGTTGCTTGTGGTTTTCTCTTGGCTTATAATAATCATTTGGCTGGTCCTCTCGTCATAGATGCTAACTATGCAACAGATGTCCAGGCCTGTACTTTCATCACTCTAGGATGGTAAAGTGCTATGCTCTCTTCTGTGGTTATGAATATTTATTAAGGTTGGAATGACATTTTGTTGATTGTTTAGATCACAGCTCAGTTCCTATAGAAAACGAACTGTAAAACTATCTGAAGACCATGCAAGAGGCAAAATAAAACTTGAAGTGAATGTGTGTGGTGGTGTACTGTGTAAACCTACTTCTTGTGTCTGCCTGGTACTTTTTCTCCTGCCTTTCATGCATTACCTACAAGGAAGTACTCTCCACAGCTATTTCAAGTTAGGGGCTGCACTTTCCCATTCCCATCTTCAGTGAAAAGACTTCCAGATTTTCCTCAAGGCAAGGTAAAAGACAAAAGTAGACTAGCTCTTGGCCAAGCCACCCTCCCCACAGTTAGCCTGGGTGTGAGTTAAGGCAGCTAATTTGAATGAGTTCCCTCCTTCTAGTGGGATAAGGGACTCATTCAAATTAGCTGCCTTAACAGTTCATCAGATTCTTTGGTCAAAAGGTGAATGGTGGGGGGCGGTGGAGGGGATGGGGAGTTGCCCTCCCGAAACTATGTGACTGAGGAGTGTAAGGTGGAAGGATATTTTGGGTTGATTTGGAATTAATAAACTCCACAATGTGTCTGCAAGGATGAGCATCCCCAAATCCGAAATGACATGCTTTGCTAACAAGCGCCAGCATCCAAGCAGCATCTGAAGCTCCATAAAGGTAGGCCTTCTGGACAGTAAACTTAAGGTCCTTAGAGCAGGAAGCATACAAGGAAGAGGACCGAGTGGTTCCTTGGTTCTAATAGAAAACACCCGGAGTTGAAAAGTAAGAATCCTCGAAGGGCTTTCTTGGAGCAAAGGCAAATAAGCATAATTCTTTTGCTTTTATAAGAAAAGCGCTGCCTTGGGTTCAGGTCACCTGGATCGAACCTTGCATGGACTCGCATGGAGCACCCCGCTCATCGGGAAGCGTGCTTCTCCCTCTCTACTCCCCCTGCTTGTGTTCCCTCTCTCGCTGTCTCTATCAATGTCAAATTTTTAAAAAATCTTAAAAAACAACCCTACCCTGAAATTCGCATTGACAAGGAGAGTTGGGAAGGGTTTCCACTTTATCTATTCTCCCTTTAATGAAAGCTTACCCTGGATTGGGGGAGTAGAGACAGCAGAGGGTGAGAGGAAGAAAATGGAGGCAGGAGCCACACTGAGAGCCGTGGTCACGGAAATAAACAAGGGTGTTCACATTTAAAAAAAAGAAAGCCATGCTTCTGTGATGTGCCTCCCTGTCCCTGTAGGACCAAACGACAGTTTGACCACAGGCCGGGCGGGCTACCCTGGACAGGTTGCGCCTCGGTCCCTCTCTCAAACTCCCGCGGTTCCTTTAATAGGCGGGGCCGGAACCAGCGGCGAGTCCCCCGCTTTGTACGTGTCGGGGGCGGAGTTCCCAGACGGCCCTTGCAGCATGGCCGCCGGCACCGCCGCCGCTTTAGCGTTCCTGAGTCAGGAGAGCCGAGCCCGGGCCGGGGGTATCGGCGGTCTGCGGGTCCCGGCTCCGGTCACCATGGACAGTTTTTTTTTCGGTATTGAAGAAAGGAGGGGATGGAGGTGGTCCTGGGGCGGTCAGGGGCAGGGCTGAACAGGAATGCAAATGGATACACGACGTGGGTGGGAACGAAGGGGGCCCAGCACGCGGCAGCGCAAGCTGAAGGGGGCGGTGCGACCCCCTGCTCCAAACGTGCAGGGGTGGGCCCTGGGCCGAGCGTCCCAGGTGTTCTCGAGAAGTGGGAGCGTAAATGGCCGGTCTGACCATGGCTACTACACGTGACAGAGGTTTGGTGGAACGCCCCCCCACGCACACTCAGACACACTCGCGCTGTTACCTCTTCCAGGCTGTGAGCTCTCCGGCCACACCCGCTCTTTCACCTTCAAGGTAGAGGAAGAGGACGATGCGGAGCATGTGCTGGCTTTGACCATGGTGAGGGGCGGGGAATGGTTGTGAATAGCTGGGAGTCACTTTCTCTGCCTGGCCCCTACATGGGCGCTTTCCTGGTTAGGTGATCCAGGGACCACTGGGGCGGGGCCAGTTTTAGGGTAGAGGCCTCCACTTGTGGTGCCAGCCCTTGTTTGAGGAGACCCAGAGGCCCTGTGTACTCTTCCCAGCTCTGCCTCACCGAGGGGGCCAAAGATGAGTGTAATGTGGTAGAAGTCGTGGCCAGGAATCATGACCACCAAGAGATTGCAGTCCCCGTGGCCAATCTGAAGTTGTCCTGCCAACCCATGGTGAGTTTCCCTGCCAGGCCGGGTGGTGAAGTGGGGGATAGGGGTGGGGGTGAGGGTGAGGAATTGAGGACTGGAGAACTGACTCATCACAAGATGGAGCAGGCCAGGCCTTCATCCTTGTCTTCTTCCAGCTGAGTTTGGATGACTTCCAGCTTCAGCCACCTGTAACCTTCCGCCTGAAATCAGGTTCTGGCCCTGTGCGGATCACTGGGAGGCACCAGATTGGTGAGTGTCCTCTACTTTGCCTCTGGTGAATTCCCATTAGGTCTCCCCCACTGCTCCACAGTCCTGCCCCATCCCAGCCTTATCACCCAGTGCAGCTCCCATACAGGCTATACCCTCCACTTTCTGTCCTACTCAAGCCTACCTCCTGCATGAAACCTGTCCCAACTTCACGCCCATTAATGTGGTCTCCTTTGGCTTTCTGTCATCTTAGTATCTGAGGTTCTTCCCACCTAAATCATAAGCTCTAAGAGGTCAGGGTCCCTGCAAGTCTAGCATCACAGGGCATGAATAAATGATATGTGGTATGAAAAGGGTCTGGCTTTAACCTCCTCTTCCTTTACTGCTTATGTTTCCACCAGTTACTATAAGCAATGACGTTTCTGAGGAAGAAGAGAGTGAGGAAGAAGGTAGTGAGGAGGAAGAAGCTGAGTTGTGCTCCATCCTGCCTGCCAAGAAGCAGGGGGGTAGGCCTTAGCCTTCTTGGTGAGTTGGGAGAAGGGTGCTAAGCAAGGACCGAGATGGGGTAGGACAATCAGGTGAAGGCGTAGATGCTTACACCTTGTTGGCTCTCCTCAGGTTGGCTAGCTGCCTGCCCCATGTGCCATGCACCATTTTCCTGTACAAGTTTTAAGAAATTTAAATGTGGCTTCTCCATTGAAGAGGGTGGAGAGGTGGGGTCTTGGGCTGGTGCTAGGAGAGAGGGTGGTCCTATCCCTCATAGAGCCCTGGTGTTTTCTAATCTTTAGGCCCTACTTGAGTTTCTCTTTTCTCCAGGATTGGGAGGAACTCTGAACTTCTGTCCTCACCCTCTCTTCCCCCTTGCCTGTGGGATTGGAGATCAGCATCTGAAGCTCAGGACTACACATTTTTAATACTTTTTACATTTTTGGATAAAGGTTCAAATAAAGTGATGTGGAGTTTTTTTGCAACTCATTTGTGTGGCTTCTTTACCTGCCGGTGTGGCATTCCCCTAGGGACCACCAGGTGGCACTGTGGCAGCATTGAGGGTGGCCCTGGGCCTGGGGAGGGTGAGGAAATATGGGATCCTGCTATCCCTAGGACCCCGGGGCCAGGCCTGGGTCCCAACTGCCTTGCTAAAAGAGGACCTCCCAACACCAACCCCATTCCCAGTCCCTACAGGTGGGGGAGGGCTATCCCAGGAGGTTATCAGCATCCAAACAAGGGGCCTGGGCCTCTGTCAGCACTCAGGCTGATGGGCAAGGGGGCAGATAAGGGGACTTAAGCAGTCGGAGGAATGTGCATCCCTAGCTCCACGAAGGGGCTCAGGCCCTGAGAGGGCCTGTGAGGGATAGGGCAGAGGCCACTGTTGGCTCCTCCTTCCAGTCTTACAGGCTGTCTCTGAGCCGGTCTGGGCCCTTAGAAACCTGATTCCGGGGGCCAGATGGAGGGGGCTGGCCAGATTGGGTGACAGGGAAACCAGAATCCGGGTGGCCTGGCATATGGGTCCAGAGAGAGGCCCCTGGGATTCAGCCTCCTGGCCTAAAGGGTTCCTGACCCCCAGCACATCACCTGATCTGGGGGTCTCTGGTGCCTGTAATCAGGTGTTCTGAGGTTAGACTGCTGCTATGCGAGGAAGAGAAAGGAAACTACCTGGTGTGAGCATTAGTGTGTATGTGACCAGCTCTGGGGTCAGCAGTTCAGCAGCTGTGTTGATGGGGGGGGGCGTATTTCAGTGTCCCCCGTACAAACAAACAAACAAACAAAAGGTTAACTCCTGAGACAGCCTGGGGCCAGACATGCTGAGGATGGACAGAGTACAGTGCCTGGTGGGGTGTGGGGTGTTGGGGCCAGGCCCACTCCCTCCCACACTGGCTGCTGGGCAAATGGGTGAACAAGTGGGAGAGGTCCTTAGGTAAGAAGGGACCGGTATTGAGGCAGGTAAGGTAAACTTTGGAGAGCGTCCCACAACACGGAAAGGCATTCCCACTTCACACTTCCCTGGAGTAGGCTCCCCCCTCCTGGTGGTGAGGAGTTCTAACCTTCCTTTTCTCTCAAGATGAGGATAAAGGAAGGTGATTTCCCTCTGTGTTGCAGTGATCCGGGGTCGCAGGCCCCTTTCTCCTCTCCAGGAGGGGTTTCCTGAACTGCTTCCATGCGGAGCCAGCGTGGTGGGCCAACCAGGCTCAAGACTATTCACTTTCCTGTGGCAGGGGTCCCGAGAGAGGGGAGAATTGCAGCTGGCGCCCTCTGGTGGGCGAGGTTGAAACTGCCAGTGGCCGAGCGACCCCCCAAGCCGCGCCCCCCCCCCCCCCCGAGGGGGGCGTTTCGCCCGCGAGTGGCCTGGAGTGCCGAAGTTTAGGCAAGGACTAAGCAAGGACTAAGTCACTGAGGCTGACTGCATTCGTTCTTTGATTGATTGATTGTTGATTCATTCATTCATTCATTCATTCATTCATTCACTAGAAGAGCTCTTGTAAGAGCCCTTCTCTTCTTCCTCTCACCTATAACCTCCAGAGTCCTCGGCACGTGCTTGGTTGGGGGCGCGGGAGACTGGCTGAGTGCAGCAAAAAGTCATCTCTGGGGGAAGCCTTCCCAACCCAGCCGTCTAACCCCTGTGCGTGGCCCAGCTCGGCTATTTACCCCTTCGAAGCGGCTGAGCGCTCCCTGTAAGCCCTGTTTCCTGGGTGGTTCTCCCCGGGACCCAGGCAGGCGCCGAGCGCCGTCCTGCCCGCAGTGGGGGCCCAATCCACATTTTCCGCTTCTTCCAGGGCTTTCCCGGCCCGAAAGGGCGCCGGGCAGACAGAGCGGGAAATTGCTTTTTCTCCCTCTCCGCCCCGCCTCTCCTCGTTGCTCCTTCTGTCGGCTCAGCGCACAGTAGGAGCGCTGCCGATTCACTTTGGCCCCGAGCACTGAGGGATGACGGCGCACGCCGAGGTTTGCAGAGCGCTGGAGGATGAGCAGGCCTGTATTTGCGGGGCGAGGGAAGACGTCTCCTAGGCAGGGGCCCGAAGTGCTTAACGTCGTCTTGGCGATTTGCATTTGAACAGTCGGTGGAGAGTCCGCGGCGCTTTGAACGCCGGGCGCAGGAGGCGCGCAGCTGAGGAGCGGCAGTCCCGGCGGCCCCGCGCAGGCTGGTGTGGATTTGAGGGGCCCGGGGTGGGCCGGGCCGAGGGATGCGTTTGGAAAAAGGCTGAAGGTGTGTGTTTGGGTCCCGGCGAGGGCGTGTTTGCGGAGAGGGGCTGTTTGTGTTGGCGAGGAGTGTGTGTTTGTGTTTTCAGGAGGCGAGGGTGTGTGTGTGTGTGTGTGTGTGTGTGTGTGTGTGTGTGTGTGTGTTTGTGTTTGCGGAGTGTGGGGGCGGCCGGGAAAGGTGGCCAGGCTGTCACTCAGCGATCAGGTTGACAGGCGCTCCCTCATCAGGGCCGGGGAGCTCTGATTGCAGATTCGAGGAAACAAAATAGCAATTGTAATTACGGGGCTTTGATAAGATAAAGGAAGAAGCGAGCTGGCCGGGAAGCGAGCAAGGGAGGGAGGGAGAGAGTGGCCTGCTGGGGCCCCGACGGCGTATTTGCATCTGTCACTCAGGGGGCAGGCCAAGCAGGACCCAGCGCCCTTTGTGAGGATGTCCCCATCTCCTCCCCCACTCCAAACCCCAACCCCAAAACATAGCCTTCTGGGGAGATGAGAACAATCTCCCATACTGATGAGAGTTCATTTTGGGAGAAGTTCTCCAAACGTAAAGGAATTCTGCCCTATATAGAAAGGCCCCTTGATAGAGGTTAAAGTGTAGTACTAAAACCTTGACCTCTTGCTTTTAGGTCCCAGGATGCCCGTCTCTTCTGGTGAAGGGCACAGAGTGGGTTAAGACCATTGAAGTTCAGCGTAGGGATTTCAGAACCTTCTTGGAGCTCCAGAACCAGGGCTGGACATTTTTGAGTCAGATACTCTCTGGCCTCCATCCCCACTCCAGGGAAGGGCTGGTGCCCAGAGTGACTCTAGTTGTGGCTCCAAGACTATGCACTCTAAGACTGCCCTGACTCCAGCCTGGGTCCTGCCCAATGCTGTTCTCATCAGACAGTTTCCAGAGGGCTGAGTCCCTGGTGGGGAGAAGGCCCTTCCCACCCTCTGCTCTCTGTCTATCCACTCACTCATTCACTGATGCACACAAACATTTTCAGGGGCCTACTATGTGCAGACATGTGTTTAAGATGGTGAGCATTCTGCCTGTTGGAAGCAGTACAGTGAAGAGCGTAGAGCCCCAGGGAGTGGGCTGTAGGCCTCTAAGACAGAGGACGGTAAGAAAACGGGCTGGTTTGGGCTGTGGGCACTGGAGCGCACCTCACCTGTCTCCCTTCTAATGGGCTCACCGCTTAGTGGGGTTGAAAGGAGACAGTGCAAATTCAGCCTTTAGCAAATATAAGTGCTAAATAAATAGTAGTGCTTATAATTATTATCTGAAGGCATGTCTTCCTGGGGAAGCCACTCATGGGCTGAGGTCTAAATGCTCAGCCAGTTTCTTCATGATTCATTCATCAAGTGCCAGCTGCAGAACAACCCAGCCCAGCTTGGTGCCATGAGCTACAACTTCTGATCTAAAAGACATGGTCCTTGCCTGGAGATCTGTGTTTGCCAGAAGAGTGAACAGACTCCTGGAGGAAGGAACAGGTAGGCTCAGGGAGTCTCCTCCTTTGAGGAGGGATGAGGTCTTGAGACAAGTCCTCTGACTCTGTTTTCCCATCTATGCACCGCTCAGTGTTAGCTTTATGGCCGGGAGTGGAGAAAGGTGGGGCATGGGGACAAGTGGGGCACAGAGGAAGGGGAGGTAATAGAACTTGATTGTACTGTTGGACAAGGACCTGCCTACTGCCCCTGGCCTAATGGCTTCCCAGGACCACTCCAACCCCTCCAGTCCAACCCTCAAGGACATGGAGTGCCAGTGGGACAGGGGAGGTCATGGGCAGAGGAAGCAGCTGGGTAGGGCATCAGGAGCTCTACCTGCTCCTCATGAAGGGTCAACCACCCAAGCCCCTCCCAAAGAAGCACCATGGCTCAGGGTTTCCGGGAGCCCCTGGGGGAACGCACTGAGGGTCTGGGAGAGGCTTAGACACTACTTCCTTGGCGACCTCCCCATGCTTGACACAAAGCACCAGTGCACGTCTAGTCCAGTAGGTGTGTAAATGCCTCAGTGCACAAATAATGAGACTGTGAGAGGGAAAGGCTAGGCGGCCTGCAACTAAGTCTCTTCTCCAGGAGAAGCAGCTGACAGTAGTTCTTTTTGCCCCCTCCGCCTGCTGCTTTGGGAGGGCGGCAGCGACTGTGGGTCCTACCAAGGGACCTCCAGACTCTCCGACATAGGTGGCTCATGGTTCCTCTCAAGCTTCAGGTCAGTATCTGCGGGACGCACGCAGCAGTGACGGTGATAATGGGGGAGGGGACATTTCTCGCTCTCTGGGTCTTCTTGGAGACCGGTGAGACTGGAGACGCCCGCCGGAAGGGTTACTCGTCAGAAAGGTGGGGGTGGGGGTCGGGTCCCCTTCGCAGACGCACGCACTGCGGAGCGCACAGCCATTCACTCCCGCGTCGGCGGCCACTTCCAGGGGACACGCGGGGCCGAAGCACACAGTAGGCAGCTCAGAGACACGCCGCCTCGCCTGAGGCAAAAGCGGACCCGGCCCCGAGGTGGAGACCTGGCACCTTTGGACCCCGGCGCACTCGCTGTCCAGGAAGACCAAGCCCGAAGAGCCCCCCCATCCCCGCGGGTCCAGACCCCTAGAGCGCGCGAGGGGGTCAGCCGGGGGATGGGGGAGGCGCCCCCACCGGCCGCCCCCGGCCCCTCCCGCGGTCTCCAGACCCCTCCCCTAGCCCAGACCCCCAATCCCAGACCCGCCGGCCGCCCCGCCCCGGCCCGCCCCGCCCCCGCCCCGGGTTGCGTCCGGGCCCCAGCTCCCAGCCGGGGGCTGCGGGCTCCGGCCGCCCGCCCCGCGCTCCCCCCCCTCGCTCCCGGTGCGGCGCCCCCCGCCCCCACCCCTCCCCCTCCCTTCCCACCTACCCACCCACCCTGCCGGCCCGTTACCCTCCCGCCTGCTCCGGCTCCTGAGCAGCCAGCGGCCACCGGCTCCGGCAGCGGCGCAGAGCCACTCAGCACGGCGCGGCGCGGCGAGCTCGACATTCCACGGGACCCGCGGAGCCGCGTCCGGACCGCCGCCCGCCTCCCGCGCTCCAGCCTTCCTCGGCCGCCGCCACCCTCGGCTCGTCCCTCGCGGCCGCCCGCGGGCCGGCGTGATCCCGCCGGGGTTCTCGGTGCTCCCCGGGCCGCGCGCCATGGGCAGCCCCCGCTCGGCGCTGAGCTGCCTGTGAGTACGGCCGCCGCCCCCCGCGTCCCCGCCGGCCCCGCGCCGCCGCGCCGCCGCGCCCTCTCGGCTCACCCCGCGCCCTCTCTCTCCCGCCCGCTTTTGTCTCCCACAGGCTGTTGCACTTGCTGGTTCTCTGCCTCCAAGCCCAGGTAAGGCGCATTGCGCGGCGGCGGGGCCCGGGCGGGCCGGCGGGGGCTGCGGGTTGGCAAGGTCGGGCAGGGGCCCAAGGACCGACCCTGCGGCCAGCGCGGCAGGGCTGGGAGGAACCTTAGAAATCCAGCCCCGAACCTGCCCTAGGAGGGAGCCGGGGAACAGAGAGGGAGCGCCCTGCCTAAGGTCACACAGCTAGTGTGCGGCGAGGCTCGAACCCAAGGTTTCGGGCTCCAGCGCTGTCTCTCACACCTCCTAGCCGGGCTGGGGTGGATGGGGAACTCTACGGGCAGCCACACCTGGCTGCCGAGGAAGGGGTGGGGAGCTGGGGCCAGGGAGCGTTCGTTGTCACAAGTCCCGGGGACTGCCGCGGGGACTCTCTCCGTGGCTCTCTGGGGAGACTTGTGGCGGGTCTGGCCGAAAGATCAGGTGCCTAGGCTCTCTGCGCTCTCAACATTTGCTCTGTAAATTTGTCTTTATAAATGTCAGCGGTTGGGCAGCGCAGCCTCCCTACTTAGAAGCGCCCTGCTTTTCTAGGAAGGCGTGGGGAGGGGGCGAGGGGCTGCGGCTCTGGGCAGAGAACTTGCTTCCCTGATGGGAGCTGGCCGGGAGTCCCAGGGTGTTTCCCAACAGGTAGGTCCAGATCGGTCCAAGCTCATCCTTGCTAGGCTGGGTCTGCTCCACTTTCCTGGGTTGGGTGCTGGGGCCCGAACTGGCTTGTTGTGGGGGGGACCCCCCCCCAGCCCTTGTAGGCTGCTTGGGGCAGTGGAGGCGTGTGCAAGGTGATGGGGGCCTCTCAGGCCCCTGGGCAGAGTAGCATTATAATGGCGTGTTGTGTATTTTTCAATTTCCTAAAGGTAACTGTTCAGTCCTCACCTAATTTTACACAGCATGTGAGGGAGCAGAGCCTGGTGACGGATCAGCTCAGCCGCCGTCTCATCCGGACCTACCAGCTCTACAGCCGCACCAGCGGGAAGCACGTGCAGGTCCTGGCCAACAAGCGCATCAACGCCATGGCAGAAGACGGGGACCCCTTTGGTAAGGCGAGCTGCACGGGGCAGGGTGAAGGTAGCTTGTAGAACACGCCCTCCTTCCCCCTGGCTGGCCTGCTGTGACCGGACCTGCCAGCCCCATCCGTGCTGGCCAGAGGCCTCTCCGGGCTCCCCAGCTCAGAAGGGAAGGAGTTAAGGCAAAAAAAAAAAAAAGCATCTTTGGGGTCAGCTGGAGAAAAGAGGGTTAGGGAAGGGACCTTGGGGAGTACTTGGCCCACAGGTGCCCCTTCTCTACCCAGCAGATGAATGAATCCAGGCATCTCCTTTTCTACCTCCCCCATTCACACACCCCTCCCCAGCTGCAGGTGGAGACAGAGGGTTCTGCGGGAGGGGCCCCAGGTTTAAGGGAAGCTCTTGAAAGAGGATATGTCGCCAGGGTCCACAAAAGGAGAGTTGGGAAAGAGACG
Organism: Enhydra lutris kenyoni; assembly: GCF_002288905.1. Lineage (NCBI taxonomy): Eukaryota > Metazoa > Chordata > Mammalia > Carnivora > Mustelidae > Enhydra > Enhydra lutris. The sequence goes on along the minus strand of NW_019154096.1, from coordinate 53,893,458 downwards.
GGAGAAAAATCCCCCCAGCCCTTCCAGCTTGGACGGGGGGGCCATGAACCTTTACATATTTTGACCAGAAGGGCCAATTGCACATAGGCACTAGGCTTGGGAAGGGGCCCTCTCTCCACCCCACTGACCTGGGAACCCAGGTAGTGGTCAGAGCCAGGCTCCTGACTCCCCGTGGGGCGGTGAGTCCGGGGAGCTACTGCGGGGCAGAGAGGCTGAGGACTGATTGATTTCTAAAACATTCAATATTCCTGCCTTGAAACAAGGCCAATTTCCAGAGTCCTGGATGTACCAAGAGAAAAGCAAGCCCTCTGGACGGCTGGTGTTGTTTTTAGAGAGCGATTATTGTGAGTTTAAAAACCTTTAAATAATGACCAAGTTAAACAAGCATGAAAGGAGAGGGGAAGACTCTATTAAAATGTAATAAAAAGGTGAGGCATTTTAAGAGCTAAGAAGAAAAATGAAGAATGATATAAAACAGAAAAAGAACGAGCCCTTTTCAGATGTGGAGTTTGAAAGGAGTTGCAAGTCTGTAAATGTTAAAAAAGAGGTTCAAGATTGTTCTCTATGAATCTCTGGAGAGACCCCCGCGTCTGGCAGAGCGATTAAAACTCTTCTTACTTTCACCTTTTTTAACATTTCCTGAATACTTTCTCCTCTTCTCGAGCCAGTTTGGGGGATCGAGTATGTCTCACTGCATTTTTTCTGCATCGACGTAGCTGACTTCCCTTCAAAGCTGGAGAAGGAAACATAATTTTCCCGGGATAAATCTGTCACTGGGGTGGAAGAATAGGTTTGAAAATGTTAAGCTTTCCAAAAGGCTGGTCGGGAAAGCCGCCGCCGTAAACTGCGGCCCCAGCTCCCCAGCTCCATCCAGGAAGGGGAGTGGGGTCTCTCCGTGGTGGGGGGGGGGCGGCCTGCCCGGTGGCCGAGCTCCCCCGCTGGGCTGGCAGGGCCAGCCTGCCGTCCCTTTGTCCCTCCAAACTGGCTGCTTGCTGCCCTTCTCAGCTTCCAAGGAAAGGGAACGAATGCTTAGTTCCTCCTGGGTTTGCTCCACTGGAGCAAATGGTCCAGCACCCTTGGGTTCTAGGGAGGGAAGAAGAGGCTAAGCTGGCCATGGAGAAGCTCATCTTCAGACCTCAGAAGTCTGATGCCCACTTCTGTCCTTACAAGTGTAAGAAGCCTTCCAGGTTCGCCGATTCCTGCCTGCCAGGCAGGAGTGGGAGCCGGAGGGCCTGAGAGCAGAGGCTTAGGGTGTGCAGCTGGGACAATATGAGTCTGGGGGAGAAGAGCAGAGAGGTCCCAGTTGCTTCCTTATGGGTCCCAGGAAGGAATAGAGGGATTGTGCCATCCTTGTCTGCCCCATTTGGCCAGAATCCTCCGAGTGGGATCCTCGGGCCCCTTCTCCAGCCAGTGTCCCTTCGGGCCTCTGGAAGGCAGAGCAGGAGAGGGATGAGCAGCGTGGCCGGGTCCAAGAGGAGGTGGGTGGGAGGGGACGTGACAGCTGCATTTCCCTGGCTGACTTGAAGCCAGACTAGAGAGTTGGCCATTGGGTCCCAGCTCTGTCCTATGTGAAGAGGTGGGGGTAGTATCAGGCGGGCAACGAGGGCTGCCTTGCTGACCTTGGTGCCCATCCTCCTCGTTAGTTTTAGTGACAAAGAAGGTGCTGCCTTGTTAGTGCAGGCTGGGAGACAGCTCTGGGAATCCCAGAACTGCTTTCTCAAGGAGGGAAAAGCAGTAGAGAGGACAGAAGACTCAGCCCCTCCTGGCTTCTCCCCAACAGCTAAGTCAGCCCTCATTCCCGCTTGAGGACTGCCACAAAGGGAGGAATTACACAGGGACTAGACAGGGACCAGGACTTCTGTGGCAAGTTGGCTGTCTAAGGGGAGGGCACCAGGGAAGAAGGCACAGAATTCAGCTCCCTGTCTCAATGGCTTTCCAGACTGAGAGGCAAGCATGTCTGATTTTTTTCCCCTCCTCACCCACAGCAAGTGTTTGGTCACTGGGGTGAGAAGCCCAGCTGTGATGGGGGTTGAAAGAGAAAAGACTATTTGAGTCATTGATTTCTGGACACTGGGGCTGGGGACAGTGGTGACTGGGAAGCATGGAGAAGAGCAGAAGCCTCCCAGCTGGGGTCTGAGGTTCTGGGAAAGTAGCAGGCTGTGTGTGGAGGGAGAGTGGTCGGCCTCCCTGTCATCTCAGCAGAACGGGGTGGTGGTTGGGGGGGGGTTGGCCAAGGACATGAGATAGAACCTAAGGAGCCAGAAACAGGAGATAGTGCTTTTATGTTTTGCCTCAGAGCTCATGTCACTGCTGCGCCCCAGAAGTTTGTGGTGATCTTTGAGGCATGTGTGTGTACTACTCTGAGTTTGAAGGATTCCCAGAGATCTTCTGATGAGAGTAGAACTCTAGTCATGAAGCCTTGACCTGAAAAGTCAGTACTATCTGGTTTTAAAAGAGGGGACCGTTCAGTTTGATGGCTTTAAGATTCCTCCACAGAAGCAGCAGAGCAGGCAGAGGGAGATCCCAGTCTGTGCTTCATGCTCTTGTCCATCCCCCTGTGTACATCCGTGAGGGGCCTGAGGCCCGGGGAGGGGAGTCGATCTTTCCCAATGTCGCCTAGCATGGTGGCAGCTGGGCTGGGGCTGGAGCCCATGTCTTGGGTACCTGCTCTTAGAGCAGTTGCTACTGGGATGTGACAGGTCTGAAGGTCAGCTGGGGTGACAATGTGGTACAGTGGGGTCAGGGCGCTTCCAATAACCACCCGCCACCTTCCCTGACAGCAAAGCTCATTGTGGAGACAGATACCTTTGGGAGCCGGGTTCGAGTCCGAGGAGCTGAGACTGGTCTTTACATCTGCATGAATAAAAAGGGGAAGCTCATTGCCAAGGTGAGGCCCCAGAAGGAGCGGAGGGTCGCTGGGTCCTAGGGAGGGGGCTGGGCAGGCAGAGCTCCTGTAGGGTCCCAAGGAGAGAGACCCAGGGCCACCTTGGGGTTACCTAGTGGTTGGGTGGAAGGTGGGGGAGGTGAGAGAGAAGGAAACTGCTTGAGAGATGAGAAGCCATAAAGGCAAAGGAGGAAGAAGGAAGGCTAGGGAAGGGGCTGGTGGGGGGGTTGGTAAATTCCATATATCTTTTTAACAAATCGCCAAATTGCTTTGCTATTATGTCCAATTACATGGTACCAGCATTTGGAATGTTCAGTAAGCCGCAGGCCCAGCCCCTCGGCCGAGCTCTGAAATGGCCCCATTAGTCACGGCTCCTCTCCAGCCTCAAGCTCCCCGCTTCCTGGGTTTCTGGGGCTCGGGGCTCTGCTTCTCCCCGCAGGCCTCCCCTCCCCCATGGAGTGGCTGTCCTGGGGCCCCGGGGGTCTTGAGGGGCCCAGGGGGATGGTGCAGCTGGGGAAACGGGTGCGAGCGGCTTGGCCAGACTGGTGGGCAGGAGGCCAGGGCAGGCAGGGTCTGGGCCCCCTCTCTGGCCCTCTGTGTTGGGGCCCAGCCCCTCCGGAGACAGCCATGTGTCACTGCTGCCCGGGAGGACAGGAAGTTGCCGGGTGGGCTGCGGCTTGTGAGGGATTAGAGAGCGGGTGCCCGGGCGGGGGTGGGGCTGTCACTCGTGCCCACCCTGCCATCTGCTGGGGTGCCCACCTGCTGTCTGGGGCCGCCTGCCCTCTGCCTCTGCTGGGGTGGGGGTGGGGGGGCGTCTCCGGCCAGAGCCCGGTAACGCCGCGCGTCTGGCCCCACTACCTGCAGAGCAACGGCAAGGGCAAGGACTGCGTGTTCACCGAGATCGTGCTGGAGAACAACTACACGGCCCTGCAGAACGCCAAGTACGAAGGCTGGTACATGGCCTTCACCCGCAAGGGCCGGCCCCGCAAGGGCTCCAAGACGCGGCAGCACCAGCGCGAGGTGCACTTCATGAAGCGGCTGCCCCGCGGCCACCACACCACGGAGCAGAGTCTGCGCTTCGAGTTCCTCAACTACCCGCCCTTCACGCGCAGCCTGCGCGGCAGCCAGAGGACTTGGGCCCCCGAGCCCCGGTAGGCGCCGCCGGCCCTCCCCGCCGCGCCGAGCCGCTCGCCGCGGCGGCGCACGGAGAAACTCCGGGAGCCGAGGTCTGCGCTGCTGAAGGCTGGGGAGGAGCTGGGGGAGCCACGGGTTCTAGCTGTCCATAATTGTTTGCTGTTGGGTTTTTTTTTTTTTTTTTTGGTCGTTGTTTTGTTTTGTCTTGTTTTTTAAACAAAAGAGAGGCTCTATTTTTGTATTCCACTTGGCGGTGGTGTCTGTCTTCTTCGCTTTTGGGAAGGCTGGGAGTGGCCTAGACTGGGATTCTGGCGGGGGTTCCTTCTGGGTGGGAGGGGGGCTTTTCCAGGCCGGCAGAGGTACTCCTGAGACACCCCCCCGCCCCGCCTGCAGGGTAAGCTGGCCAGGCTTACCCCACCCCTCAGGTGGGGGCAGTGGGGAAAGAGTGGGGAGTGGGGACGTAGAGCAGGTTTTTTAAAGGTGGGTGTCAGTGGGGGGGTGGATGTGTATTATTATTAAATGACTGAAATATTTATTTATTTACTTATTTTAAAGGTTTTTAAAATTTATTTGACAGAAAGGGATCACAAGTAGGCAGAGAGGCAAGCAGAGAGAGAGAGAGGAGGAAGCAGGTTCCCCGCTGAGCAGAGAGCCTGATGCAGGACTCGATCCCAGGGATCATGACCTGAGCTGAAGGCAGAGGCTTTAACCCACTGAGCCACCCAGGCGCCCCTGAAATTTATTTATTTAACTTGAGTATTAAAAATGTGTGTTGGAGAGCAAGGCCTGTGGGGATCGGGCCCCTCCCCCTTCCCCAGCTGCCCTGGGGCTGTCCTGACCAGAACCAGTTCTGACCCCAGCTCTGCCCATAGCCTCCTTCCAGCCTGACTTAGGACCTGTGCCTGGCCTTGGGGGCTCTCCTGATAGGACAGAAGCAGGGAAAGGGGCAAGAAGAGGCTCTTAGCTGGTCCTGGGAGCTCTCAGACAAGGACCTTATAGCTCCTAACGGGAGTCATTGCCAACACTAACCCCTAGCCACCTCTGGGGCAAAAAAGAGGGTTCTCCTAGGACCAGAGCTCCATTCATGGATTCAATGAATCTTTATTTTTATTTTTTAAAATATTTTATTTATTTGTCAGAGACAGCACAAGCAGGGGGAGTGGCAGAGCAGGCAGAGGGAGAAGCAGACTCCCTGCTGAGCCAGACGCTTAACCGGCTCAGCGCCCAGGTGTCTTCAATGAATCTTTAAAAAGCGCCTCTCCACGTGTCTACATCTTCGTGGGAGACAGGCTGGAGATGCCAGAGCTGGTTCTGAGTATCAGGCATCAGTGAATGAAAGAAAAGAGAAGCTGCCAGGGTCCCAGGTGGGGTTATGCCGGAGGGGAGACCGCCAAGCCCGGTGTTGACAACTGTGGCATGGAGCAGGGCTGACTTTTGAGGATCTGGTTAGACAGCTGTGAGCAGAAGGTGCTGAGCTCAGGTGCTGTGCAAGGGTCCTGGGGCCATGACCCTGGGAGATGCTGCCGGCCCTGGAGAGATGGGGCCCAGAGGAAGAGAGGCTGGGCAGGAGATCCGGAGGGAAGTTCACAGGTAGAGAGCAGGACACAGACTCTGGCCCAGAGGAGAAACAGCAGCTCATGGGTCAGACCAACCCCAGACGGTCCTGCTGTGGAGGAAGGAAGCCCAGGCCACGCTATGGCAATGACAGAGCATGTCAGGGTGTGGGCATAAGGGCTGGCCTGATGGGCAGAGAGCTGTGTGTTTGGGTGTGGACTGGAGAGCCTGACATCATGCCACATCGAGGGACAGCCCAAGCCCAGAGGTAGCAGGTCTCCTGAGGGCTTCCTCACTGAGGCCTCCTGTTCTGGCCGTTTTTGCTGCCTTCTTTTGACAGTGCCCCTGGCTGGTCCCACAGCCCAGCTACTGGGCCAATCCAGAAACCTCTTCCCTCTGGGCCTGTTCCTTGGCACTTCCTTGGAGTGGGGGGCACTCCAAGGCTTCCTAATCACATGGGCTTCTCAGAGCTGAAGCCGCGAGTTCCAGGCTCAGGCCATCCAGGTGGACCAGGAGCTCCATGGCTCAGTGGGAAGCCTTGGAGGAGAGAGGCTGGGGAAACCCTGGGCTCTGGCCATGCCACCTCATCTGGCTTGCTGTGGGGGTGAAGGGCTCTGGATAGAGGAGGTGTCTCCCAGCACACAGACACCGGGGATGTGGAGAGGGGGCTCTAGACATCTCTGTTCCAGCTCCTCCAGCTCTTAGGGCCTCCTCCCCTCCCCCTTTAATTAATTCTGGGTGAGCAGCCTGGCTTTATTGTGCAAGGAGCTCGGGTCTCACTGTGGGAAAAGTCACACCTTCTGAGCAGCTTCTGATGCCATGCAAATGAAGAGACCGTCCAGGAAACGCTTTCATCTGCACGGCCGCCTGTCCAGCCCCCAGCCCAGTAATTGCCCACATTTCATTTGTTTGAGAGCAATTCCTGGGGGGAGCCATAGGGTCGGAGGGAGTCTGGGGTGGGGGTGGAATGTCAGGCTCTCTCTGCCTGTGATCCTGGCCACGGAGCAGGGAGGCTGGTCACTGGCTAGGCCAAAGCCACTCCTGCAACTCCCGGGGCTGGGGACTCCCGAGGTCTCCAGGGTGGTGGATGGAACTGTGCTGTGGTGGCCATGACGGAGAAGAGGTGCGCTGTCTGGAGAGCCAGACCCGCCTTACAGAGAGGAGGGAGATGACAGGTGGTGGCAGCGGCGCTGGTGGCGGTGGCGAGGGGCGGTGGAGAGGGGTGGGAGGTGGGGATCCTCGGGGCGGCCTGGGCCTTTGGGAAGGGGCTGACATCCGGCAGGACCCCGGGTCAGGGACCCATGGGAGCAGAGCCCAGAGCGGTGGGGCCAGGCTGGGCTAGAGCACCCACCACCTTGTTTATCTTCGCCTTGCTGCCTCCACAGAGCCCTCACTAATGGGGTTTTACAGCCCACTCAAGCTGCAACTGGCCGAGAATCAATCATTACCGGCACTTAGTGGTTTGATAGTTAACAGCCTGAACTGAAGCCAAACTGGTTGTTAACTGTGATAACAACTGATTTCAAGGGGTTATTGCCGGCCCAATATGCTCAGTCCATTTATTTCGGGGAAAACAAGCAGGGAGCCGTGGCAAGGCCCAGAAAACGGAGGAGGACGGGGCTCTTCTCAGCCAAAAGGTCCGCTGCTCTGCTCTAGAGTGGGCGCTGGCTGTGAGGGCCCTGGGGGGCTGCCTGAGGCCTACGCCAGGCGCGGCCTCCCAGGACTTACTGAGGACCTGCGTGCAGGCCCAGGTGACTCCCACAGAAGGCCTTCTCCTCAGTGCTTACCTCATCCGCATGGCCCCCTCCTTTTTTTCTAGCAGTACCGCCCATGAGACCCTCACCGGGACTGACTCCCCACGAGGAGGAAGCAGGCCTAGTGGCCAGGCCTCTGCTCATCCCCACCCAGAGGGTGGGGCTGGACCCACTCACCCATTCCTCCCTCCCCAAAGCCTCCCAGAACCCTGCCCGCTCCAAACTAGAACCTTGTCTTTCATTTCAAGGCCAGCAAAGACTCTGCCCAAACCTTGATGAGAAAGAATGAGTGAGGGCTCTCTCCTCTCACTCCACCAGGTTCTGCCCAACCCTTCCTTCTACCCTAGCTGAGTGACAGAAGGGGAGGCTGTGGGCAAGCATCATTCTAGAAAGCCGCTGCAGCAAAGGACCTGGGAGTTGTTCACCATCTAGAGACAGACAGCCTAGGGCCCAGAAGGAGCATAGCTAGGTTCGAAGCTAGTACTGGAAATCAGGTGTTAATTTCCAGGCCCAGGCTGCCTCTTGAGGGTTGTAGGTCTTTCGTTAATTCCATTCATTCATTCGATATTTATTGAGTGCTTACTGGGTGTGGGTCTAGCTCTATTCTAGGTAGAGGGACAAGCAGGAAATGAGACAAAAGCCCTGTAATTATGGAGCTCATATTCTAGTGGGTAAGGGGGTGCAGAGCAAATGGTACATAGTATGGCAGACGCTGAGAACCACATCGGGAAAAATGCAGAGAAGGGAATGAGTGTGAAAGGTAGGGTAGGTGGCAGCAATCTTAAATAGGGTGCACAGAGAAGGCCTCACTTGAATCTTCGTGTTTGGGGAGGTGAGACTCTGGGGAGGGGCGTGGAGAAGGTTAGAAGCTGAGATGAGGCCAGAGAAATAGAAAGGGGTGGTAGTGGGGGGCAGATCACACAGGGCCATTGAAAAGGCTTCAGTTTTGATTCTGAATGAGATAGCACACCATCGGGGGCTTCCAAGCCGTAGAGTGACAGGCTCTGAATGAAGTTTTAACAAGATTACTTTGGCGGCTGTGTGGAGAACCGACAGCCAGGGAGCCAGGGAGACCAGTTACGAAGTGACTGAAGTAATCCAGACCATAGATAGTAGTGGATTGGAGGCAGTGAGAAGAGTTTGGGATTTGGGGTAGTTTTTACAAGGGGGGATGACAAGACTTGCTGATGGAGTTGAATATGGGCTGTGAGAGAGAGGGGATGTGAAGGGTTTCCAGGGTTTCTGGCCTGAGCCACTGAAAGGATGGAGGGGCCATTTGCTGGCACAGAGAAGACTGCAGAAGGGGCAGATTTTGAGAGGAAGAGTAGAAGTTTAGTTTTGGATATGTTACATCTCAGCTGACTAAAGAAATACACAAAGGGAGATGGTGAGTGAGCAGTTGTGCGCGTGTCTAGAATTCTGGGGAGAGGTCTAATGTGAAGATACAACTTTGGGAGTATTCGGCACACAGGTGTTTTTATTTTTTTAAGATTTTATTTATTTATTTGACAGAGAGAGAGAGAGAGACAGCAAGAGAGGGAACACAATCAGGAGGAGTGGGTGAGGGAGAAGCAGGCTTTCCGTCAAGTAGGGAACCTGACGCGGGCTCGATCCCAGGACCCTGGGATCATGACCAGAGCTGCAGGCAGACCCTTAACAACTGAGCCACCCAGGCGCCCTACACAGGTGATTTTTAAAGCAGGAGATGGAATGGGTTCCCTTGGGAACCTAGAGAAGAGAGGAGCTGGAGCCCCAAGTCTGAGCGCTGGGATACACCTGCAGAAGTCAGGACAGAGGGGGAACCAAGGGAGGAGATTGAGAAAGTGTGGCCCATGAGGTAGGTGGGAGGAAAACTAAGACAGTGTGGTGTCGTGATGATACAGGACCAAGATTGGTTGTTATTTCTGGGCCCGAAGCTTTAAGTGTCTTACTCCCCAACCAACACCAGGGTTAAAAGGAAGTAGCCAACAAGTAGGGTCTGTTTGACCTGGGAGTCTCCTGGCCTCTTCTTTCAGCTTCTCCCGGCCTCTCATCACACTGTCTTTACCTCCAGAACCTAACTCAACTCCAGTCCACTTACTCTTCGACTTCTCCGCCACCCTCTCCCTGCTCCAAGCCGTCATCAGCTCAAGTCTGTCTTTATGGCAACAGCTCCTAACTGCTCTCCCTGATTCCTCTCATAACTCCGACAATCCTTTCTGTGCTCAGCAGCCAGAATTTTCAAAACACAAATATCATCTTTGTACTCCCGCCTTATATAGAATTGTACTCAGACTCCTCTCCAAGGCCCACATAGTCCCTGGCCTGCTCTGGCCTGACCGTCCACCTAACCTTAGGGCTTAGCTACTTAACCACTGGGGCCACACCTCCTTCCAGCTTCTCAAATAAGACAGTCTTGCATCTGCCCCAGGACCTTTGCATGTGTTGTTTCCTCCACTTGCAATGCTGTTTTTCTTGAACTTGCAGGGCTGACTGTTCGTTCTGTAGATCTCTGCTGTCACTCTCTGCTTTATTTCTTTATTACCCTTATCCTTATCTGATATTATCTTGTTTCTTATTTGCTTGCTTTTGGTCTGTCTGTACCCCCCTGAACCTGCCCCGCCAGCCCCCAGGAGAGCAGGGAGGGACCCTGATGCATATCCAGTGCTGAACCAATGCCTCGCACCTCCTTGTCGTGAGTTTTCAGTAAACATTGGTGGAAGCAATCAACTGATAAAGTGAGAGGAGACTGGGAAGCTGTTGAGTGGACACAGCAGGTTAGGGGTTCTCTGTATCCAGGGTTGGGTTGGGCTGGAAAAGCCCGAAGGTCAGGGAGACTTGAGGGTGGTCCTGGGATGGGTGACCCATGGAGCCCATCCAGACATGCACAATCTTACTAAAAGGAGATGCAGTGCTGTCCAACACGGGCTCACCCCCAGTATCCTCAAGCTACGATGCCTGTTTCCAAGACCCAGACAAAGGAGCATCTAAGCAGCGCCCTGTGGGAGGGGTATAACAGAACCTCCTCAAATTCTGCTTCCTTCCCCACCCATGGATGTCCATAGCAACCAGGGGACATCAACGGAAAGAGTGAATGGGAATTAAGAGCTAGAGAGTGGAGGAGAGATGAGGAGTAAGTAGTGAATCAGATGGGGAGCTGATAGGAACTCTGGGGGATCCCCAAGTCCCATGGAACTGTGGAGGGCTGTGCCAGTATGTCCTTTTGGTTGCCCTGCTTCCCCATCTGGATCTCTTGCTCTCTCTCAAGAGCTAACTGGCATTCTGGGCAGGCCCCAGAGCTGAGCCTCGTGCTCCTGGCTGGCAGATGCGGAGAAGGGCTCCGGCTCAGTCCTGCAGGCTGTTACCCCCCCTTAGCCCCCCTCTCTGGGAAATGAGCTCAGGCTGCTGGATCAGTCTGGGAGCTGCGTCTCTTCTCCCTTCCTTCCTTGGCTGTGGATGATGGAGGGAGGACATGGTCAAGAGGAGAGTCAGGGTGTTAACCTACACCCACGGAGGCCTGCAGCTTTGGCACTAGGGGATGAAGGCCCCCGGTCATGAAGAATCACATGGGCGCTGCCCTGGGGTCTGCTGGAGGTACTCAGAACAAGGGGCCAGAACTGGACACTGCCTTGAGGAGGTAAGGAGAAGCCAGGACCAAGCTTTTCAAGGTTTGCCGCTCCTGTTACCTCGAGCCCAGAGAACCAGAAAATGCCTGGGCCTGAGGCCTGAGAGTGGCAGAATGGCAAGCCCTCGAGGAGCCAGGGCACAGGGCCGGGACCCAAGCCAACAGCCAGCAGATCCAGCCAGTGACTTTCAAGGGTGGGAGTGACCAGGGCCAACACCAGATCCCACTGTCCCTGTCGGCCCGCAGACACACAGCTTCCAAACCCCCAGGCTCAGAACCTCTACCTTTCTGTCCTTCTCCTTGTTTCTAGTCTCTGATATTTAACATTTCAACTTGACAAACATCACCAATTCTTGCTAAATCTTTCTTCACGGAGAAGTGCCCCCGTCCCATCACAGCCTCTGCTGGGCCATTGCATGCCCTCCCACCTCATCGTCCTGCCCGGGCTCTCCCTGGGCTTTCTGGACACCCTCCCCTCCCTGCCTCCTGCAACTCTCAGTAATGAGGAGCAAACTCATAAAATATTCATAGTGGGTAACACACCATGTAGGATCTGCCTGATCTCAGGTCTGATAGGCCGGGTCAGGAGGGTGCTGGGTCTTTGGCTTCCAGGGGTTTGGGCTGACTTCTCCACCTTGGGCTCAAGTTCCAGCCACTTCCATCAAGCCAGGCCCAATCCTCCCTTGGGGGGAACGTGGGGGGTCCTGGGGAGAGGTGCTAGTGGCCTGGGGAGAAAGCTCCTAAGTGAGGCGTGACTTCTGTGACCAGAAGACCAAAGCCAGAGGTGTGTGCTGAGAGGGAGGAGGGGGGCAGCATCAGAGCCTATGCACTCAGCAGTGTCTGGAATGGTGATTTTTTTTGCCCTGGGGAGCCTGGTAAGGTGGGATTGTACGCCATGTGAGGGAGAGAGGGAACGGCATTGGTGGCAGGCCTCCCTGTGGGGACACATCCATCACACCGGTGGGGCAGGTAGAGAGAGGGAAGGGAAGGGTAAAGGAATCTTCTCTTACTCTCCCAACAGCTCTGGAATTCGTACTGACACTGATTGCCCACCCCGGCTCCTGGCCAGGCCTAAGCAAGTCAGAGAAGGGACTCAGAAAAATGGCAACAGCAGCCACCAGAGATAGGCTGTGGCTCCGTGTGACATCAGGAGTCAGAGCTTTGGAGTCAGACCGAACTAACCTTGAATCCTGGCTCTGGAGCTCCCTAACCGTGTACACAGCAAGTCGCCTCACTGCTCTGAGCCTCAACTTCCTCACCTGCCAAATGGGTCACAAACTCCTCCCTACAGAGTTGTCATGAGGAGTTTGTAAGGCGTCTGGCAGAGTGCCTTAACAATGGTTCCTAACAAGGGTGGGGAGGGACTCTGGAGGAGGGGTTGGGCCGTCAGAGTGAAGTCCCAGCGAGCCTGGGTTTGCCCAGTGACATCATCTAAGAAGCCCACTGAGGAGCCGGGAGAAAGGCAGGGTCTCTAGGAAGGTTAGTTTCCTGGGGAAATAGCTCCAGTGGCTCAATGGCCCAAGGTAGCCCGGAAGCCGGGAGAGATGAAGGGCAAGGTCCTCCGTGCACAGAACGCCTGCCCTTGCCCCCTCCCTCCCACTTACCCAGGTAGGTGTACCAGCAAAGGTCCAGGCCCCTGAAGGTCTGGGAGAACTGAGAGGACAGATGTCCCAGTGTCCTGCAAGGGGGATGGTCTTCCAGCTCAGTCCCGGAGGCCAGTGTGCAGGTCTTAGCTCCCTACTCCTCAGACCCGGCCTTGCCTCCCCTCTCCCAACCCCTAAAGCAGGGGCTGGGGAGGCAGTGATCTGTTGGAAGAAGGGAAGGAGAGAGGAGCAGAGAGAACATGGAGAACCAACATTCAAGGCTTTCTTTCTTCCCAGTTGATGCCAAGCTTTTCCTTTCCCCAGGGGCCTCAAACTGATACCTGCCAAGCCTACCAGAGACCTCCTCTGTGCCAGGTATGAAAGCAAGTATTAAGAGGCAACAGTGAGCAAGTCAGAAAGACCCCCAACTCTCGAAGCTTCCCTTCCAGCGCAGATGGCCAGAGTTGGCCAGTCACTTCTGATGAGGCATGGGAAAGGCTGAGACAGCTGAAGAGCTAGGGGTGTGTGAGGACAGAGGGATCCTGGGGAGGACGTTCCATGGCTCAGGGTTGAGGCCTTGCTGCCTCAGAGATGGCCAGGTGAGAGCAGGGACCCTAGGCGGCCCCCCGTGGAATTCGGCTCAGCTCAGGTCAGCCCCAGCTCATTCAGGGCACACGGGGTGGGTGGGGGTGGAGTTGCTGGAGATAAAGGCCTAGATGAGGCGGTCCAGCCTCCAGGCCGCACCCCTTGCGCCGGGGTTCACAGACCAGTGGTGCGGGGGTATGTAGCTTACTCCACTTGGCTGGATCGTGGCAGATCCCAGAGAAGATGAGTCAAGAGGAGCAGCTGTGGAATCCTCAGGGAAATGCTTTTTTCCTGAACCTTAATTTCCTCATCGAGAAGGTAAAAAGGTTTGAACCAGAGTATTTGTTTTCAGGAAAAAAAAAAAAAATTAGCAGCAGAACCTAATTTCCTGAGGAAAACCTGTATAGAAGTCTATTTCATAAAATAGATGTACACAAGACTCGCTGCAGTCAGCCGAGGGACTGACGTCCCCTCAGTTTCTTCCTTCGTGCCTGACATGTCAGCTGGGGCAGGGAGTGAGGGAGATGGAGGGTCCGAGCTCTTCAGGGTTCTTTGGGGCTTTTAGGGGGAAGATGGGGGCGGGGACCCACCAGGGAGGAAGGGCCGGGTGGGCTCCAGGCCTGCAGTCCAGGGCCGCCCCCTGGGCTCCACCGCCTTAGGAAGGTGCCTCCAGGAGGAGCCGCTGAGCACCTCCTCAGAGCACCTGGACCAGCGGGTCTGTTCCCACAGCCTCCGAGAGGCTCCCCGTCTCTTCCTGCACTGACCACTCACACCCAGGGATTATCCCAACCAGAAACTTCCATTCGGAACAAAGCTCCCAGGAATGAAACCCGAGCTGCCACTGAGAGGCTCCCAGGCTAACTGGGAAGTGGCTGGGAAAGGGAGCGAAAGCTCGAGAAGCACTGGGAGCCTCAGGGAGGCCGTGAAACCTGAAGACAAACGACCAGCCAGTGGACTGGTGCTGTGGAGCTGCCACTGCCTTCTGCAGAACCAAAGGTCAGGGCTGAGCCGAGCGGGAAACGAAGGGGAAGTGCACCCCCAGGCTTTTCGAGGGGAGAGTAATTGGTGCACCTGTGGCTAGGGCCAATATCCCCTGTGAGGCCCCCAGGGCTGGCCTGCAGTCACTCAAGCTGCCCGCCCTTCCCCTCTCTCCCCCACCCCCTCCCAGCTGCTTCCACTTACTCCAGTGGGCTGCTGGATTGGTCAGCGACGGGGCCGCCTGCTCACCCAAGGGAGGGGAGAGAGGGTCACCGGCACAGTTACCATGTGTCAGGTACCCATCAGATGCCTGGCGTGCTGTCTGTGTCATTTCCAACCCTCCTGACAGCCGGGCAAGTGGGGCACTACTAGCCCCATTTTACAGATGGGGAAACTGAGACTCAATGCAGTAAGTCATTTGCTCCAAGAGACAGAGCTAATTAGTGGTTGACCTTGGATCTGAACCCAGGGCTTTTGGACTTGGAAGTACTGAAGCAGCTTCTGCCACAACGTAGTCTTCAGTCTTAAACTGCCTCATTAGAGCCCAAGAACCTGAGTTTTTTGTTTGTTTGTTTGTTTTTTTGTCTTTTTAAAATAAACTCCCTCAGGATGCCTGGGTGGCTCAGTCGGTTGAGTGTTCGACTCTTGATTTCGGCTCAGGTCCTGATCTCAGGGTTGTGGGATCCAGATGGGCGTGGAGCCTGCTGAAGATTCTCTCTCTCCCTGTCTCTCTGTCCTCCCCCTAAAATAAACCCTGTCGTCCCCTTCATGTCACGGTATGAGACAAAGAAAGTGGTCCTTTCACCCCAGGAAGTAGTCCCTTCTCTAGCTTGGCTCCTGTAGCCATGTGAAAGTGATTCACTTCTCCGGGGTGAGGGCTCCTCGTTTGTAAAACAGGATTCATAATAGTGTCTATTTAGAAGTGGAGGGCCAAAGATAACACACATAAAGTGCTTAGAAAGTGCTGGGCCCAGAGGAAACAGTCAAGGCTTTCGTTGTTGTTCCAGGAATTCCTTTCCCCTTTTGCCTGGGCAGCCCTGAGGAAGACACCCGGCAGGCTGGGTGGCTTTTCCTCCATCCCCTCCCGGCTGGCCCCTAGGGATTCCGATGTAAGTTAGAAGGCACCTCAGAGAGCTATGGCCTTGCAGGTAACCTGGGAGCCCATAGGGAAACTTCTGCTCCCACCTGCAGAGCAGCTCTGTGTTCTCCAAGGGCTGAGCCCCCAGATCTGCCCCATAAATAAATCGCTTAGCTGAGCTATTATTACTAGCCTGCCCTGTGTGGTGCTGAGGGCTGCCGGAGCCGACCCAGCAGATTGCTCTGTTTCTGAGGATCCCGAGAACGAGGCTGAGCGGGGCAAAGGGAAGGCAGTTGGACTGGGTCCCAGGAGGCCGGCTGCTGCGTAGGTGTGGGACTCCCTGTGGTACCGCTGAGTGGCAGGCAGCTTTGGACTCTGAGAAGGAGGACGTTTGCCACGCCGAAGGCCAGGAGCTGAGCCAGAGGCTGTGGTCTTGCCGACTAGCCTTTCTCCTGCAGTTTTCTGAGCTCAGGCTGCCCTGATGACTCTCCCCTGGGGCCAGCACAGAGGGCACCGAGGGCATCGAGGGCTGGTCCCACCCCACAGGTGGAGAGAGACCCTCGCTGGTTCCTGCTCACTTCTTCAACCATCTCAAAGCCTGGCTCGTGGCTGCGCTTAGTGACTGGGCTTAGGCTAAGAAGTCAACACTTCTTTTCTTTTCTTTCTTTCTTTCTTTTTTTTAAGATTTTATTTATTTATTTGAGAGATAGAGAGAGAGGGAGCACAAGCAGGGTGAGGGGCAGAGGAAGAAGCAGATTCCTCACTGAGCGGGGAGCCTGATGCAAGGCTTGATCCCTGACCCCTGGGGTCATGACCTGAGTGGAAGGTAGATGCTTCACTGACAGGCACCCGGGTGCCCCAGAAGGCAACTTTTGTGATGCCTGTGCATGAGCCTGGGTGGTCAGCAGAAGGTGGTGACTGAGAATGGGTAGTGGGGCTGGATAGGAGGGTACTTCCCGGCTTGGGGACGGGCTCCGTGTGGAATGTGGGGCTTAAAAATGATTCTTTCCGCTGCCATGCACCAGGCCCTAGGCTCCACCCAGTTTCTCATCCACAGAGAGAGCAGTGGTTTTGGTCCTGTCCCCACGGAGTTCACACTTTAGTGAGAGAAGCTGCACATACAAGTGACAGCTGGATGTCAAATAGGCAATTGCAAATGCGTGTGCTTTTTAATTTTATTCCAACTATTCAGGGATGAGTCAGAGAGTATCATTACCTTTTACTTTTTTTTTTTTTTAAGATTTTATTTGTTTATTTGACAGAGAGAGATCACAAGTAGGCAGAGAAGCAGGCAAAGAGAGAGAGAGAGAGAGGAAGAAGCAGGCTGCCTGCTGAGCAGAGAGCCCGATGGGGGACTCGATCCCAGGACCCTGAGATCATGACCTGAGCCTAAGGCAGAGGCTTAACCCACTGAGCCACCCAGGCACCCTCATTACCTTTTAAAGATAAGAAAATCCAGGCATAAATGAAATATCAATATTGACACTGAGTCCATAGTCATAAATGTTTTAAGCTAAGTGCTTAGGTTCAAGTGTGTGTGTGTGTGTCTCTGTGTGTGTGTGTGTGTGTGTGTGTCTGTAGTATGTTCACGTAAATGTTCTTTAGTGAGTACTTTATGGTTCAGGCACTGTGTTTATACACTGTGTTTCAATTATTCCTTCTGTTGACCTAAGGACCCTGTGTGTTAGACATCAATATTCCAGATTTATGGAGGAGGACGTTAGGGTTCTGCAGAGTAAAATAATGTCTATAAGCCACACAGCTGGCAAGTGGCTGAGCCAGGATTAGAAACCAGATCTGTGGACTCTAGTCTTTCTACTCTGCAAAGCACGCCAATGACTAATAACGCAGAGCAGGATATAATGGAAAAGGTGACCTAAGATAGGTACCTGTGTGGTGCGGGAAGAGTTCCCACCTGGTAGAAGGGAGGAAGCACTGAGGAACAGAGACCTACTGGCCCAAGGTCACACAGTTGGTTCTTCAGGCATTAGAGGTAAGATTCCAGTGTCTAGACTCTGAGGTCAATACCAGTTTTATTTATTTTTATTTTTTAAAGATTTAAAGAATAAAGAACAAATAAAGATTATTTATGTATTTGACAGAGAGAAAGAGATCACAAGTAGGCAGAGAGGGAGGAGGAAGCGGACTCCCTGCTGAGCAGAGAGCCCAATACCAATCCCAGGACCCGGAGACCATGACCTGAGCCAAAGGCAGAGGCTTAACCCACTGAGGCACCCAGGCACCCCATCAATACCGGTTTTAAATCCTACCGACAATAAGAACTTTGAGAGGAACTCACCTCCACTCTGTTCTGTTAAAGAAAAAATTCCAAAGTCTTTGCAAGTCCTCAGAATCTGTGTGAAATTTGGCTGAATGGAAAGCTCATAGCAGAGTGGAAACCGACCTCTCTGTCCCCTGGGGCCAGAGTGGCGGCAGCACTTTTCCACCTTTCTGGTAGGTCACGATCTCCTCCCTTGCCCAAAAGATCGGGGCTCATGTGCACTCTTTTCACTACAAAGTAGCCAGAACAAAAATTTCTAAACGAAGCCAAGGACTGTTTCAAGTCACCTGCATGCTTAAAAATCTCTACTCTTTCCCCATGCCTGCTGGATGAAATTCAAATTCCTCAACATGAGGCCTTTCACAATCTGGCCACAGCTTTCCCAGCTTCTCTCCTCCACTTTTGTGGGAGATTCTAGTGATACAGACCTTTTTACTATTTCCCAAATTCTCTGTGCTTTTCCATGCATTTGTCTTTTCATGTACTATTCCCTCTATCTAGACGAACTCCTACCCACCCTTCAAAACCTAAAATTGTCTCCTCCCCTTTGTGTCACCCAGGCAATCCTTTGTGGTGTGGTCTCATACGTTATTTTGTAATAACACCGAGTTATAACTACTTATTGAGAACTATAATTCTTCACGTGGCCTTGGAATATAGTAGGTGTTTCATTAATTTTGGTAAATGAATGAATGAAGGAAGTCCCATCTGCTGGCTTAGTGCTTGGTCTTGCCATTGATGGGGCAAGTAAGAGGGCTGCAGACATGATTTGAGGAAACTTAACCAACCATCTCTAGAGTTTGGAACCCTTCAAAGACCAGAGGGAGTTTTAGAAAGGAAAGTAATAACAATAGCTAGCATTTATTAAGTGCTTACTATCTCCCGTGGACCATGCTAAGTTCTTCATATGCCTCTTCTCATTTCACCCGCATGACGATACTCTAGTAGCTGTTATCCCTAGGAGGATTTTATCCCTTAAATAAGTGGTTATTCTCATTTTACAATTGGAGAAACTGAGGTTTGGAAAAGTGAAGGAACATTTTCCCTTCAGTTACGCAGCCAGGATTTAAATCCAGATCTGTCGGCCTTTAAAACTCAAGTGCTTAACTTCCAAGCTTTTCTGCCTCTGACTCCTCCAACTGTGAACTTCTACTGTATTAAAGGGGAACTGGATCTCATTGCTCCTCCTGCCTAGTTAGAAACACCACTGGGCCACCTGGGTGGCTCTGTGCGTTAAGCCTCTGCCTTCAGCTCAGGTCATGGTCTCAGGGTCCTGGGGTTGGGCCCCCACATCGGGCTCTCTCTGCTCAGTGGGGGGCCTGCTTCCCCCTCTCTCTCTGCCTGCCTCTCTGCCTACTTGTGATTTCTCTGTCAAAAAAAAAAAATTGTTAAACCATTTAAAAAAAAAAAGAAAGGAAACACTGCTGGCCTGTGTGTTCTTTTTTTAATTATTTTTAAAAGATTTTATTTATCCATTTGACAGAGCGAGAAAGCACAAGCAGACAGAGTAGCAGAGGGAGAGGGAGATACAGGCCACTGAGGAGGGAGCCTGACACGGGGCTTGATCCCAGGACCCTGAGACCACAATCTGAGCCAAAGGTAGTTGCCTAACCAACTGAGCCACCCAGGTGCCCCATGGCCTGTGGGTTCTGAGCTGCAAGGCCTAGGGCCTGGGTTACACAGGTGGCTGTAAGGGGTCAGAAGCTCCAGCCTGATGTTTGTGCTGAGACCTTGACATGCACCCTTCGGTGGGGTGGGGGGTGGGGGTCACTAATCATTTACTTATGACTGCCCCCACTGCCCCTGGGATGGCCCAGGCTGACGGCTAAAGCAAAAATTAGAAAACAAAACAAAACAAAAAACTGATTTAGGATTGACTAGGGTTTCCCTCTTCAGGCTATAGGCACTTTGTTAGAAAAATAAAACCCCTCAGTGGAAGCTCAAAAGGGCTTCACTTCGAGGGCTGAATCTGGGTTCTAGCCTGGCTTTTGTTACTAACCAGCTGTGTGACCTTGATCAAGGGGTTTAACCTTATAAGCCTTCAGGAGTGGGCAGAAAAATGGGCAAGAACACAATGCACTTAGGAAGGAGAGATCCAGATGACATCCAGAGAATGGGAGTCTGAGTTGGAGCACAGGGCAGCCCCAGGGAAAGAAGTTCCAGAGCTGTTCAGGTGGTGGTGTCCCAAGGTGTGCCGGACATGACAGGCCATTTGCCAGCAGGGACCATGGGGAATGGGAGAGAAAACCAAAGACGAAGAAGGCTTTCCTTTTTCCTCGAGTGGGGCCATCACAGTCCCTCTGGGAAGTCAAGCAGTGGGTGGGCATCTAGAAAATCCCAGCTTCAGGAAGAACTAACTCTCCCCTTCATCGGGCCTCCTGGTACCCAAAACATTCTTCCGTCTCAAATGCACTTCCTTTTACTTAATGTCAACCTTCTCGGTAGTGAGTGAACTCCTGGAGTGAAGGAAACTTGACTTTTTCATCTATGTTCCTCAGCCCTATGCTGAGGTACAGTGGCACAGCGGTACCTCGTAACTGTGGGATTAGGGCATGAACGGATCAATGGGCAAATCCCAGGTGAGTAGGAAGAGGTTCAATGTCACAGAGTAAACTTTTAAAGCTCGTTACAAAAGAGGAGTTACATTCAAGAAGAAACAGAATCTTAAATGGCTTGGGGGATTTAGGACTGAGAACACTGATCCACATGGTCCCTGGGACCACTAGTGGCCACAGAATCCTTGCCTGTGTAGGCCCTTGTTTATACATATTCCCCAGAGTAATTATTAATACTTCAACAGTGTCCTGATCCTGGCTTGGATGACCAACTTTCTTTCTTTTTTATTAATTAATTATATATATTTTAAAGATTTTATTTATTTATTTGACAGAGATCACAAGTAGGCAGAGAGGCAGGCAGAGAGGGAGGAAGGGAAGCAGGCTCCCTGCCAAGCAGAGAGCCCGATGCGGGGCTCGATCCCAGGACCCAAGCCGAAGGCAGAGGCTTCAACCCACTGAGCCACCCAGGCGCCCCCCCAGCTTTCTTTTTTTAGGTGGCGTTTCCCCCTTCCTTTTCTTTTTGCTTTTTTGCTGGGCTTCCCATAGCACAAACTTTTCCCCTATATTTATTTAATTTTATTTTTTATAAAAAGATTTTATTTATTTATTTGACAGAGAGAAAGATCACAAGTAGGCAGAGAGGCAGGCAGGGAGAGAGGGGGAAGCAATCTCCCTGCTGAGCAGAGAGCCCAATGCGGGGTTCGATCCCAGGACCCTGAGGTCATGACCTGAGCCAAAAGCAGAGGCTTAACCCACTGAGCCACCCAGGCGCCCCAAACTTTTCCCCTTTAAAGTGTACAATTCAGTGGTTTTCAGTGTATCATTGTCACTATCTAATTCTAGAACATTTTCATCATGTTGTAAACAGTCACTCTCCATTCCCTCCCTCCTCCCAGACTCTGGAAACTACTAATCTCCTTTCCGTCCCCTTGGATTTACTTATTCTAGACATTTCATAGGTTTGGATTCACATAATATGTGGCCTTTTGTGTCGGCTTCTTTTACTTAGCATAATGTTTTCAAGGTGCATCCGTGCTGTAACATGAATTAGTGGTTGGACCATAAATTATTTGCTCACCATACACATAGCTGCGAATACTGTAGCTATTGCATTGTGGATGTTCCCCTGGGGCCGAAGAGGACCTGGAGGTGCTGGAGGAGCCAGGCTGAGAGTCTCTTGCTGGAGGAGCTGCTCTGTTGACGCAAGGCAAAGAAACACGGATGGTGGATAAAGCAGAGACATGACCTCATTTAGGATTTTAGACTCTTGAGTTGACATTTTTATTGGCTTTGAGGTCCTTGACTCCCTGATAGTAGGGAGTAGACAATAGTCTAATCTATAGCCAGGTTTTTGGACAAAAAGACCTTAATGAATTAAAAAATGAACCAGGGGAGGAATGAACAGCAGGCTCTCACTTTGAGTGCTTTGCTTGGCCACTGGTTTTGCGTGGTATCGACTGGGTGCCTCCATTTCTCGTCTCTGTAAAATGAGCACAGTGACAAGAAGGAAAATCCCAACGCTATTAGGTTTTAAGACATTTCCCAGAATCTTCTAGTGTTTTCAGGGCTGTTCCGTAGATGTATCATGCTAAGATCCACATAGGCAGGGCAGGCTGGACTTTTTGAGAAGGATATATAGCTCACAACTGTGTGTGGTGTTGAGCAGTCCAATCGTTTGGGTAGTTTGTGTGCTGGGCAGTTAGGCCCGAATAGTTTGGGAATGTAGGAGCTCCTCACACTTAAGAGTCTTAATGGCACAGGATTAACGATGAGCAAGTGGTATGGATGTTTCTGCGGACCCAAGTCCACTGTCTCACTTCCTCTCAGGCGCTGAGTTCCTGGAGCCAAGGGCCAATCTTAATACGATTCTGTCTCTTCTGCAATACTGGACACAGGGTCCTACACACGTAGGGGCCCCATGTGTACTGGAAAGAAGGCAAGGGAGAGCTAAGCAAGTAATATTTATTAGTGTGTGGAAGTGTTTCCTCATCTTTGGGAGACTGATTTGCACCAAGTCTCAGAGGTCGGGGTGAAGGGCCCCTTAGTTCCACCTGAGGTGCCCGTGAGAAACCATCTTGAGGGGCCACTGGTCTACCTCGCAGGAGGCAGGCCACGGAGCAGCAGGGCCTGTGAGTTGGCAGAACCGGGGAGGCTGTCCTCAGGGGAAAACTGAGGAGGGCAGGGCGTGCTAGCCAGGCCTGCTGAGCTGAAAGCAGCAGACGGGTAATTTCCAAATGACCATTTCAAAGGAAGGTTGAATTTCTCCGAGATAAGAGGGAGAGCAGAGAGCACGCCTATATCTCTAACCCCCTGAGCGCGCGGCCGTGATAACAGCTGTGGGGTTGGAAACCTAATGCTGATGAAAGAGTTAAAGGATGGCGGTGGGCAGCTATCGGTGACACCGCTAGGAATTGAGCATGCTCCCGGAGCGCGGCTGTGGACTGGTGTTACTCCATGAATAGAGGCCACTCTCAGGGAGTTTTTCCTGGAACAGAATGGGGTCAGGGAGCCGCTTGGGGAACAATGGTTGCCACCGACTAGCTGAATTTCTTACAATCACACACCATACCCCCTGATCAAATAGCTCCTTTGTCCAGCTGATATAAAAACATGTCATACAATGATGATTTGGAAGAATGACACGGGTTTGCCTTTCACAGAGATCAGAAGGGCTTGTTGTGCAGCAGGGGGAAAAACATCAGAGTCAAGGAAAACCTGGAGAATAAAAGGAGCAAATGGAAACAGACAGCAACAATAAGAAAGGGCTGGGTTGCTCGAAAGGCAGACAGGGGCTTGGTTACCAGCAGGGAGACCCGAGCACTCAGGCAGCTCCGAGGAGGGAAGAGCCCGCTGGTTGCCTGTAGCCGGCTTCGCAGCGCCCCCTTGAAACTCTTGGGAAACTCAAAGAATTAAAAAAACACAGCTTGGAAGAAGAGGCGGTGGAAGGTGGCTGGTGGATGCACGGCTGTGTGCCCAGACCACAGGGAAAGCAGAGGGACCTGAGAGATTATCCTGCCTGCACCGTTATTTACAGATGGGGAACCAGATCTGGGGAGGGATGGTGGCTTAGTCATTTACTTGGGTTGTCTAGACTTAGGACTCGCTGTGAAGCGGCTTCTCCTATTTCTCTGACTTTGAAGATGGAAATGTAGGAGCTTCTCAGGCATTCACCATTCACAGAATGGAACAGACAAGCTTTAGGAGTTGAATTGGGACTCCTGCCTACAGCAGTGATTTCTTATGTGATGGAACTCAGGTAGGCCAGTGCATTTCTGTGTGCCTCTATTTCCCTATCAACAACAGGAGGGCACTCCTGAAGTCAGCCAGCCATTAGTTCAGCCACCATTTGCTAAATGCTGTCTGTGCATCTCATGCTAGATGAGGGCACTGGAGAGAGAAGGAACGGAGAACCTCATTAAAAGATAAGCCACAGGGCGCCTGGGTGGCTCAGTGGGTTAAGCCGCTGCCTTCGGCTCAGGTCATGATCTCAGGGTCCTGGGATCGAGTCCTGCATCGGGCTCTCTGCTCAGCAGGGAGCCTGCTTCCCTCTCTCTCTCTCTCTCTCTGCCTGCCTCTCCGTCTACTTGTGATCTCTCTCTGTCAAATAAATAAATAAAATCTTAAAAAAAAAAAAAGATAAGCCACAGTCACTGGACCCGGTTAGGCAAATGTTGTCTAGATAGACAGTGTGGACACCAAACACTGCCTCTCAGCTGAGACCTGTGATTGAGGTGGGCAGGTTTCCTGTCTGTTTAGGGTAGGTCAGACTGAGACTTTGTTGTTCAAAGAAAGAAGGCTCATAGAGCAAGATTCCTGCAGCTTCCAGTCATCAAGTGGGTTTACGAAGAAAATGACAATTGTCAATATCACTAATTAGCATTCGTCTTCAGTACAGCAACTGTAAGTGGATCTGAAGCCTTTATATTAGATTTCCCTAGAACTATGTGGGGTTAAAAAGCAGGAGTATTTTGTGTTAATATATTCTCTTTCATTCCCAGGTCCTGAAATCCTTTACCAACAGATAGCTAGCTCTCAACGCTACCCCTGTGGGGAAGGTGGCGAGGGCCACTCTCCCCGTTCCCCAGCTGGGAGGCCTGGGTGACAGAAGGGTTCAAACCTCTGCAGTGGGGGATGGAAACCAAGACTGTCACCCTCTCATTCACTGTTCCAGCTTTGGACTACAGAGGAAGGCAGCAGAAAGCACAACTGGAGGTTAAATAGTGGACCTGATCGACTTCTGTTACAGAAAAGCAGAAATGCTTTTCTGAATTTTAAAAATTTATTGGATTTGGATTTTTTAAATTAGATTTGTTTAACTAGATGATACATATACCTGATTCCTCAGAAGGTACAAAGGAGTAGAAAGTAAGTCCCCCCACAACCTTTGTTTCTATGCACACCATACCCCATCCTGGAGAAGACCAGTGACCAGGTTCTTTTTTTTTTTTTTTTTTAACTGAGAACCTCATGTAGAACTTGTATATATGTGTGTTCTCATTTTTTTAAAGAAGATTTTATTTATTTATTTGACACAGCGAGAGAGATCACAAGTAGGCAGAGAGACGAGCAGAGAGAGGGAGAAACAGGTTCCCTGCCGAGCAGAGAGCCTGATGCAGGGCTCGATCCCAGGACCCTGAGACCATGACCTGACCTGAAGCCAGAGGCTTAACCCTCTGAACCACCCAGGCGCCCCCAATGACCAGGTTATTATGAGCTATTCTGTGTCTTCATAAACTTATACATAAAACATTTTTCCTTTCTCACACATAATATATATATAAACTATTCTGCATATAAAGACCACTAAAAGACCATTTAAATGAATATGAAACTAACAGATAGTCAGGGCTATGTGAATTCACTGTGTGAATTCACTGTGTGAAATCACTATGTGATTCACTGTCATAGGGTTCTGGGGAGGAGGCCCAGTGCTCTTAAACTAGGCTGCTGGCTTTCTGGGCCCGGCTCTGGAGAAAGGTACATATAACACCAGAGGTGGGTACATGAGTTCCTCTGCACTTCTTAGAGAAAACTGCCCCCAAATGTGGGTAGTTGTGGTCTCACAGTGGTTTTCCACATAAACAATGGGAAGTTAGTTCGAGTTGAAAAATAAGAGGTCAGGGGCATTCTGCCCCAGAATGTTCTCCTAGCAGAATCTCTTCCCTCAGGTAGGAACTGAGAGCTCTTTGATGTGATGCATTCCGTTGCGGTGAGTGGGGGGGGGTGGAGGTTTAGGGCTGATATTTTGAGTGCTCATTGTGTCAGGCTCTTAAAAAGTGATAAGCACTTTTTACATGTTTTGTTGCTTAATCCTCGTCATTTTATCACCTCCGTTGTACCTCTGAGGAAACGGAGGTTTAACTAGTACATGGCAGAGCTAGGAAAACCTGACCTTAAGTCTGTGTTCTACCTTCCCACTTACTGCTGTGGGGTTCTGACCAATCTTTGTACCTGAACAATCAAATCCAAACTCCTCAGACAGGATTCGAAGACCCTCTCCCATCTGTACACAGTTCTTTCCCAGGTTTATCTCTTCTTGCTGCTTGTCATGCTCTGCTTGCTTGAGTCACACCAGATCACTTGTTACCAGGCCTCAAGTTCATCTAGGCCTTTGCTCAGGCCAGTCCTTCCACACAGAATCCTCTCTCCACTCTGCCTGGCAAACTGCCAATGTGATTTTTCTAAAACTCAGTCTGTCTTACTTCAACTGTTTAAAACCTCTCCGTGTCTCCTCACCACCTAATGTGATCAAGGCCAATGTCTTAAATTTAAACAGAAGATCTTCATATTCTGGGTCCACTTGACATTCAGGCTCACCTTTCCCACTTTCACCTTCTACTTAAAGCTCCACGCCCATGATCTGCTTCCGTTCCCTAAACATTTTGGCTACTCTGTTCCAGGTCTTTGCATATCAAATATTCTTCCCATCTTCCCCTTTACTTGGCCAATTCCTACTTGTCCTTCTGATCATTGCTTGGGCCTTTTTTTTTTTTTTTTTTTTTTAAAGATTTTTTATTTATTTATTTGTCAGAGAGAGAGAGAGGGAGAGAGAGCGAGCACAGGCAGACAGAATGGCAGGCAGAGGCAGAGGGAGAAGCAGGCTCCCTGCTGAGCAAGGAGCCCGATGTGGGACTCGATCCCAGGACACTGGGATCATGACCTGAGCCGAAGGCAGCTGCTTAACCAACTGAGCCACCCAGGCGTCCCTGCTTGGGCCTTTTTTGTCTCCTTCCAAGAACTCTGTCTCCTCTCCCATAAAACATAAAAGACACGTGTTATTTTTTAAAAAAATTTTTTAATTTTTTAAAATTTTAAAGATTTTATTTATTTATTTGACAGAGAGAGACAGCCAGAGAGGGAACACAAGCTGGGGGAGAAGCAGGCAGAGAGAGAAGCAGGCTCCCTACTGAGAAGGGAGCCAGATGTGGGGCTCGATCCCAAAACTCTGTGATCATGAACTGAGCCAAAGACAGACGCTTCATGACTGAGCCACCCAGGTGCCCCAAAAGATATGTTTTAAAATATCTTTTTCTTATACTGAGCTCCTCAAGGCCTGTTAATGTCTGGTTCCTCAAAGCCTCACATGGGGCTCAGTACCCAGGCTCTCTCAAGAAGGAAGTGATGGGGACGCCTGGGTGCCTCAGTGGGTTAAGCCTCTGCCTTCGGCTTAGGTCATGATCTCAGGGTCCTGGGATCGAGCCCCACATCAGGCTCTCTGCCCGGCGGAGAGCCTGCTTCCCCCTCTCTCTCTGCCTGCCTCTCTGCCTACTTGTGATCTCTCTGTCAAATAAATAAATAAAAATCTTAAAAAAAAAAAAGAAGGAAGTGATGATTGGAAGAACTGATGAATGGTTGGAAGGATGAGCTAGAATTCAGTGTCCCTAAGTGGGGTCTGGGTACACAGTCTGACCTTAGACCCTTCCTTTTTTGCCAGCTGCTCCCTGATAGTCTTGCAATTACTCCTATTATTTCAAACCTCTTCGCTGCAATGTGACCTTGTTTATGTGAGTTTACCTCTTTGAGACTCAGTTTCCTCAAATGTAACATAAGAAGGTAGGAGCATATGATCCTTACAGTCCCTTCCAGATCAAATGTTATGTGAATCCATGCTGCTTGCAGAGGAGAAGGAATTTTCCAAGCACTGTGTGCCTGAGTGTGGGGAGAACACCAGAGCTACTGGTGGTTGCACAAGATTTTCAGAGACTCTGGCTTAACTCTTTAACTCAGGGGTTGGCAAACTCTGGCCGATGGGCCAAATCTCTTTCACTGCCTGATTTCATATGGCCCACAAACTAAGAATGTTTTTTACATTTTTAAATGCTTGGGGAAAAATAAAAAGAAGACTATTTAATGACATGTAAAAATTATGTGGGATTCAAATTTTAGCATTTGTAAATAAGGTTGTATTGGAACGCATCTTTGACTATTTGATTACTCATTGTCTATAGTTGCTTTCATACAACAACAGCAGAGTTGAGTAGTTGCAGCAGAGGTTGTATGGCCCTCGAGTCCTAAAATATTTACCATCTGGCCTTTTACAGAAAACATTTGCCAACCCCTGTGCTGACTCAAGAATTCTCAATGGCTTCCCACTCATCTCTAACAGCTCTGTCCAGTAGCAATGTAATGGGAGTTGCATACGTAATTTAAAACTTCCTAGCAGCCATGTTAAAAAAATAAAATAACTTTACAAAGTTTTTTAAAAAGTAAGACTAACAATATATTTTATTTAACACGATACGGAAAAGTATTATTTCAACACACAATCAATACAAAAATTAATGAAATTTTACATTTTTTAATACTAGGTTTTCAAAATCTGGTGTGTGTTTTGTGCCTATAGCACACCTCAAATTGGACTAGTCACATTTTAAGCGCTTGTTAGCCACATATGGCTAGAGGCTACTGTATTTGACAACTTGGCCGTCAATCAAGTTCAAACTCTGACATGAAGTTCTAGGTCCTGCATTCTTTGGCCTTAGTTTCACTCTTAACTATTTCCTTAAATGCTAGTCACACGGATCCATTCAAGGCCCCTTAAATTAGATACAATCGTTTCCACCTCTGCTTCTTTGCTCGCTCACTCCTTCCTTCCCTCCCTCCCTCACCCCTTTTCTGTCTTTCACAACTTTATTCAGATATAATTCACATTCTATACAATTCATCCATCTAAAATGTACAGCCCAATGGTTTTCAGTATATTCTGAGTTCTGTACCATTACCACAATCAATTTTGGAACATTTTGAAACTCCATTCCCTTTAGCATCCCCCAAGTCCTCTCCCAGCCCTGGCAACCACTCATCTATTTTCTGTCTCTCTGAATTTTGCTGATCATTTTATACAAATGTAATCATACAATATATAGTGTTTTGTGATTGGCTTCTCTCAGCATGTGTTCAAGGTTCGTCCTTGGTGAAGTGTGTAACAGTGCTTCATTCCTTTTTATTGCTGAGTAATATTCCATGTGCTAAGCTCTCTTCTTCTCAGACCTTCCCTTCAAGAGACTGAACCTCAGGATGCTAACAGAAACCCAAGAAGGAAAGGAAAAATCTGCCCTTCTTAGTCCACAATGTTTAAGATCAAACACAGAACCTGTTCATATTTTTAGAAGAAAAAAGAAGATAAAGACTTTTTTTTAAAAGATTTTATTTTATTTATTTATTCATTTGACAGAGAGAGATCACAAGTAGGAAGAGAGGCAGGCAGAGAGAGAGAGAGGAGGAAGCAGGCTCCCTGCTGAACAGAGAGCCCGATGTAGGGCTCGATCCCAGGACCCTGAGATCATGACCTGAGCTGAAGGCAGAGGCTTAACCCACTGAGCCACCCAGGTGCCCTGATAAAGACTTTTTAAAATCATTACCTTTGTAATAAAATGAAATACATCTTTTTTAAAAAAGATTTTATTTTTATTTATTTATTTGATAGAAAGAGATCACAAGTAGGCAGAGAGGCAGGCAGAGAGAGAGAGAGGAGGAAGCAGACACCCTGCTGAGCACAGAGCCCGAGCAGAACTCGATCCCAGGATCCTGAGATCATGACCTGAGACGAAGGCAGAGGCTTAACCCACTGAGCCACCCAGGCGCCCCATCTTTTTTTTTTTTAACCCAAACCCCACAAACCACAACATGGCCCAAAGGGAAGACTTTGGATCAAACTGTTGATGATTCGAGAATAGTGTACTGGGGGAGCCCATTCAGTTCATGGATAAACTGAACATGGCAACCCAGCCTCAGCTTAGAGATCCCCACAGCACAGGTCAGAAGGCAAGTTCCAACTTGCCTCCATCAGACTCTCCTGCTGAGCTGCTTAGCCAGTCACCAGCTCCATGGCAGTGATCCCCATGCTCCATGCTTTCACAGCAAGAGAAAACAAACCACAAATACCTACTAAACTCCAACCCTTGTTCTTTTAGCTTTTAGGATTATGCTCCAGGTGATAATTTTTTTTTAAGGTTTATTTATTTTCGAGAGAGAGAGGAAGAGAGACAGTCGGGGGGAGGAGCAGAGGAAGAGAATCTTCAAGCAGATCCCAATGAGCGTGGAGCCCTACTGGGCTCGATCTCATGACCCAAGAGATCATGATCTGAGCCAAATCAAGAGACTGATGCCCAACCTACTGAGCTACCCAGGGGACCTGAATTATGCTCCAGGTGATTCTGACTCTTTGAAGATCCCACCATCATCCTCTCTGCACCTTCCTCTGGCTTAAGCCCATGCTGGGCCATGGCTCCATCTTTCCTGCTCCTCTCCTGACTTCTTTCCTACTGCTCCCCCTTAACTCTTCCCTTTCGTCCTCACACTCCGTCCCTTTTTTAGTCTCTTCTCCTTTGATCTCCCTCCTCTTCACAAACTCTTCCCTTCTTTTCCACATCAGCTCCTTCCTTCCCTTGCCTCCCTGAACTGTCATCACTTTTCCTCTTCTGTCTTTTCTCTCAGGGTGTCCCACGAAAGTAGGTGGAGCTGGGCATCCTTGGGCTCATCTCACAGGAGACAGCCAAGGATCCAGGAGTCAGATCCAAGGATGAAATTCAGCTGCATCACTTAAGGTCAGTGGAAGTATGAGCGAGGTTCGTCAGCCTCCTTTACAGGATTAAAGGTTATAAAGGTGTTTTTTTTTTTTTTTAAGGTTGTTTTGTTTTGTTTTTGATTCATTTGACACACATAGAGAGAGAGTACAAGTAGGCAGAAAGGCAGACACAGAGAGAGGGAAGCAGGATCCCCCCGAGCGGAGAGCCTGATGAGGGACTCAATCCCAGGACCCTGAGATCATGACCTGAGCTGAAAGCAGAGCCCAACCCACTCAGCCACCCAGGTACCCAGGATTAAAGGTTATAAAGTGGCATAGAGTGAGCCTCTGGAGAGGAAAGTAGGAGGCTGTGCACAGGTCCCAGACACACCAGCCACCTCTGTCTTTCCTTCACACCGTCTCCTCATCTCTGTGCCTCCCCTGCCTCTCTCTACTTGGGGCGGGGGGCGCCCTTATGCTGTCTCCCGATCTTTGCTCTTCTCCCACCATTTCTCCAGATGTGCTCGTCTCGCGATCCCTTCCCACCCTCCCAACTCCTTTCCGGTCCCTTCGAGCGAGAGTCGCACTGCGCCAGCATTGTCGGCAACCGAGCCACTTCAGGTCACGTGGCCCTCGGGGCCCAGGAGCGTCCCAGCAACAGAGAGACCGGGGTCACCAGGGCGCGTTCTGATTGGTTGGTCCTCTCAGACGGGTTTTCAAGCACAACTGCCTGCTTCTGCGCAGGCGCGTCCTAATCACGTGGGCCCGTCCTCCAAGGCCAGGGGTCAGTGCTTGCTCTGTGGATGAGCTTGGGATGAGTTTTAAAACTTCTCCTTCTCCTCTTCGTTAAGTTTTACATGTTATTTCAGTCACTGGTGCTTCCTAAAGAAACTGGAAGTACGTAAATGTGAAGACAGGCTGTTTCTTCCAGTGCCATGCTGCCGCTCTCGATCCTAGTGTCTTGGTGGAAATGTGAGTTACATAGGTATTATTGTTAAAACATTGGACTCCTGGGGCACCTGGATGGCTCAGTGGGTTAAAGCCTCTGCTTTCGGCTCAGGTCATGATCCCAGGGTTCTGGGATCATGATCTCAGGGTTCTGGGATCGAGCCCAGCATCGGGCTCTCTGCTTGGCAGGGAGCCTGCTTCCCCCCCCCCCCCCCGCCCACCCTCTGCCTTCCTCCCTGCCTACTTGTGATCTCTGTCAAATAAATAAATAAAATCTTTTAAAAAAATTCGACTCCTGCTGTAACAGTAATAGAAGTAGTGATGGTGGATAAAACTTGATGTTTCTTATGTGCACTGTGCTAAGTGCTCTTTACACTTAGCTACCATTATTCTCAATTACAGGTGAGAAACTGGCTTAAAAAGGCTGCAGTTACTAAGTAAGTAGTAGAGCCAGGATTTGAATCCAAGCCTGACTCCAGAGCCCGTGTACAGCCTTTCCCCTGTGTGGGGTGGGTTTTACACGCAGTGTCTGTTCTCCCTCTGACTTGGGAACAATTCCCCTGGATGTTAACTCTCCTATCATGTTATAGCCTCTGTGCAACTTCCCTTGTTGGCATATTTGGGAGGAGAATTGGTATGTTTGGGGGGAGAGAAACAGCAAGTGGGGACTGGTGTTAAGTCCTTTGGAAAAGTCCTATCAGGTCTGATGGAGAGCCAGCCATGCTAACCTGTCAACAGCGATACCAAGGGCTGGACCACAAAGAGGCTGCCCCTGAGGTGAGAGGTTCTCCCTGGGAGTTAGTGACCCTGTAGTCACAGCGGCAAATGCTCAGTAATAATGACAGCGAGGGCATGGGCTTGATGCCAGGCAATTTATAGACATTATTTCAATCAGCCCTCATAGTAACTCTGCAAGGTGGTTGAAATGACTTGCACAAAGCCAGTATTGTTAGGACTCAAACCCAGGGATATCTGATGCTAGAATCTGTGGTATTTCCATCTTGCCCTTTGGTTCTTCTATAAAAATGTAATGGTCACTAAGAATGAGCCTCTGTTAGGTGCCTGGTCCTCTGCTGGGATTTGTCCATGCGTTGTTATCTCACTGAGTATGTACAGTAATCCTGTCAGAAAGATAAGATGATTTCCCTTCTACAGATGAGGAAGCTGAGGTTCAGAAACGTTCCGTAATGTACTCTAGATTATATAGCCTATCAGAAGGGGAAACAGTATTCACACTCTGATTGACTCCTAAGGTTAATGCCCTCTGTTTGCTGCCCCATGCCAGGGCAGAGTTTTCATCTGGATTGAAGGTTGAGACCAGAGGTGGGTTCAACCGGGGCAGACACTTCTTTAGGGAACAGGTAAGAGCTCAGATCTGTCTGAAATTTCTTCAGAGCCCCAGGTTCTTCCTGTGAAATCCATGCTGGAGTGAGCCAGAGCAAGGCCCTGAGAGCAGACAGCTGTTCCTCTTTCTAGGTGGGGGTCACAAGGAAATTCTGACATTTCCATTGTTGTGCTTTAGCACCCCCATCTGTGCATCTAGGTCCTGCTGAGTCTTTGGCTCTCTTGATTTTGTTTAAAAGAAAAATTCCCAGGGGCGCCTGGGTGGCTCAGTGGGTTAAAACCTCTACCTTCGGCTTGGGTCGTGATCTCAGGGTCCTGGGATCGAGCCCCGCATCGGGCTCTCTGCTCAGCGGGGAGCCTGCTTCCTCCTCCCTCTCTCTCTCTCTCTCTCTCTCTCTCTACCTGCCTCTCTGCCTACTTGTGATCTCTGTCTGTCAAATAAATAAATAAGATCTTTAAAAAAAAAATCCCATGCCACAGATTCTCAGGGTGGAAAGAACTTTGAAGGAGAGTTATCAGTATAGCCTTCCATTTGATGGCTTCTCTGTGCCCCAGTTTCTTCTTCTGTTTCTCAGGATTTCACAAGGTTTTGGGTAGGAGGGGTAAAATAATGGAGGTGGTAGCATTAGAACTGGAATAAATAGTTTTTGGTTATAAGCAGTTTATATATTTTTAAGATTTATTTTTTTGAGAGAGAGAGTGTGCAAGCAGTAGAGGAGTAGAGGCAGATGGAAAGGGAGAATCTCAAGCAGACTCCCTGGTGAGCACTGACTTGGAGTCTGACTTGGAGCTTGATCCTATGACCCAAGACCACTGCAGGAGCTGAAATCAAGTCAGATGCTCAACCAGCTGAGCTACCCAGGTGCCCCAGTTCTGAGCCCTTTAAATCAGCAATTCTCAAAGTATGGTCTGGGGACCTCTGTGGGTTCCTAAGATCCTTTCACAGTTCTACAAGGTCAATCTATTTTTATAATAATAGATGTTGTTTGCCCTTTTCACTCTTATTCCCTCACAAGTATATAGTGAATTCTCCAGAAGCTGCAGAGTATGAAGCTTTTGGAAAAGCTTCATTCATTGCATTCAGGTTGTTGCATTTATTGCAACAGACTGAATGAAGAAGGAAATATGAGAGTCATGTCATCTATAAAACCAGAAATAAGACAGATTTGCAAAAGTGCAAAACACAAAAGTGCAAAAAATCTTACTCTTTGTCATTCATCTTTCCCTCCACCCTATCCCCAGGCAACCACTGATCTGCTTTCTGTTACCATAGATTGGTTTGTATTTTCTATAATTTTATGTACATGGATTCGTACGTAAATACTCCTTTTTTTTCTTTAAAGATTTTATTTATTCATCTGAGAGAGATACAGAGACAGAGATGGAGAGAGAGAGGACAAGCAGGGGGAGAGGCAGAGGGAGAGGGAGAAGAAGACTCCCCACTGAGCTGGAGCCCAACATGGGGCTTGATCCCAGGACCCAGAGACCACGACAGACAAACGCAGACGCCCAACCATCTGAGCCACCCAGGCACCCCCCCCCCTTTTAAAAGTGGCCTCCACACCTGGCATGGAGCCCAGAATGGGGCTTGAACTCACAACCCTGAGATCAAGACCTGAGCTGAGATCAAGGATGCTTAACCAGCTGAGCCACTCAGGAGCCCTGTGAGTACTTTTTATCTGGCTTCTTTCATTTTTGCAGAGTGATTTTGAGATTCATCCATGTTATGGTGTTGGGGATGAGATTTGAACTCTGGTTCTGCTACTTATTAACTGCGTGACTTTGGGGAAATTACTTGTCTCTTCTTCAGAGAGGAAACCGTAAATAACTCCTTCCTATCTTGCATAGTTGTGAAGATAAAATAAGTCAATAGAGGTAAATAAAACACTTAGTTCAGTTCCTGGTACTTACTGGGCGCTTGATAAATAGTAGTTATTTTTGAATATATGTTTGAGATAGGAATTAAGGAGGGTAACTAGTACAGCATGGGGATGGGGAGAATCTTGTTTAAACTAAGTTGATTCATAGCTCAGGTTTAACTATTTGTTAAATGTTTCTCACTTGCACATCCCAAACCTCCACACATGCCAACCTAACCAGGAAATTTTTCTTCAGTGAGGGCTGGGGACATGGAAATTTGTAACTTTGAAAGTCCTGCCAGTTTGGAGTTACCCTGTTGGAAAAAAACAAAATCCCACTAGGCTGCTTTGAAAATGGAAAAGGTGTATTCTTTCTTCATCCTCGTTGATTCCAAGTCCAACTGGCCAGGCTTACTCAAACTTGGAATGAAAATTCCATGTCTGGGTATGGTGTGGACTTCAGAAGGTTCTTGGCCAGAGGAAGTGGGAGATTGAGGTTTTCTGTGTGACTCGTTGCCGCTTAGCCTGGGTTGGGACAGAACTGTTCAGCTCAGGAGTTTCTCAGAGAATCCATGTGGGATCCCTGCTTCTCTGCCTTTCTAAGCGCTGAGGGCCAGCGGGACCTGCTATAATCATGGTGCGTTTGCTACTGGCAACTGAAGGTTCTTGCGTCCTCATGCTGCTGGGAGGTAAATGCTTTTTCCTAAGCCTGAAGACACAGTCTGAGAGAAAAAGAACACAAAGAGGACAAGAGAAGAGAGAAGGAGAGAGGAGGGAGGGCGAGAGAGCGCTGAATTGATTGCTGTCTGTTCAGGTCTAGCTGGAAAACACAATGAAGTGAAAAGGCTTCTTGGTTGGTGTGCTTTTCTTCATTTTTTTTCCCAGGGTTTGAAGTGGGGAGGGAGGGATGGGAAAACAGAAAGAAGAGGTGGAGGATTGGCAAGGCCTGAGCAGAAGCAGCACGAAGCCTTCAGGGCTAGGGAGGGGAAAGTAACTTGGGGATTCTGGGACCCTCTTGGGTCACCCCCTTACTGGCCAATCCCTTCCTTCCACAAGAGGCTGTGGCTCAGGGCAATGCTGCCAATAGTGCATTTGGAATGAAGAAAAGCCAAGTAGTTGAAGCCTGCCCATCCCTGCCCTAGGAAAAAAAAAACAAAACACTATATAATTTTTCTTCCAGTTGAGTGTGGGATGGGTGTTGATGTTGTTTTTTTTTTTTTTTTCCAGTATAGAGTATTTTGCAAACTTTTACTTTATTACTTTGTGCCCAGGACTATTCTAAGTGCTTTACCGACCTTACCTCAGTTAATTCTTATAACCACCTTGCGAGGTGTGGGTTCTATTATTAACTCCATTTTCTACACTAAGAAATAGAAGCTTAGAAAGGTTGAGTAAAGAGCCTAAGGTAACTGGTAAACGGCAGAATCAGGCTTTCATCAGGTCTGAACTCTGAGCCTGCATTCCTAAGTGCTGCACTATGCATACATTTCGATACAGTCTCTTAAATAGCTCACAGTTTGCTGTTACTAGGAGGAAAGAAGGAAGATAGTCATGTGTGAAAGCCACTACTATACAGTGTAGTCACAACGGGCCCTACTAGTGAGTTGAAATAAATGCTTTTGGAGGCCAAGGAGACTACTTACTACTTCTATACGCCTAGAATGATGGGCTTAAGGAAGTCTTTTTACTTTTTTTTTTAAATTAATTAATTATTTATTTATTTAACATGACTTTTTAAAAGGTTAAAAGCTCAAGCTACAGAACTTACTGCCTGGCATCAAACCCAGCTCTGCCACTTACTGGCGCTGTAATCTTGGTTAAATTACTTAATCTCTTATCTTGGTTAAGTTACTGAATCTCTTAATCTTAGTGAGATTCAAGTTCTTCAACTATAAAATGAAGATACATTCATTCAGCAAATGTTTACTCAGAGCTGTTTTGTGTTGGGCACTATTCTGAGCAACAGAGATATTGGCGAACAAGATAGACAAGGCCATATACTTCCAGAGCTTACATTCCAGTCGGGATAATAATCGTATCCACCTCATGGGGCTGATGGGTCTGGAACATTTATTTCTTACCTCAACTCAAGCTCCATTTCCTCCATTTCCAGAAAAGTCTTCCCTGATCTGCCTGACCAGGTCAGTTTCCCTAGGACTGTGGACCTATCCTTTATAACATTAGCCATCATTTTAAGTTGTTTGATTCTTTGACCAAAGTCTGTAAATTCCTTGAGGGCAGGCACAGTGTCTGATTTCTTATTTTATTTTGTTTTTAGCTCAGCAGTGACTGTTCATATTAGGCTTTCAACAAATAGTTGTTGAATGAGTAAATGAAATGAGATAATATATGTAAATGACTGAGTGTGTGAACTTGGCACAGTCAGCACTCAATGGAATACCTTCTGTTACAACTTGACGCTTAATCCTTCTTAATTGAAAAACGGAAACAAGCCGCATCCACACCTACCTGCCTTTGACATCTACTGCTGTGTCCTGGACTCTGTTGGTTGATCCTTAACTGCCTTGTCCCTTTCTTTCCTGTTGGCAGACTCTGGATGTTGTGTGGTTGTTCATCCTTCCCCCAGACTAGTAAGTGGCACAACTAGTGCCTGACTCTAAGCAGTAGGCTCTGTAGCCTGAGCTTTTAACTGTGGGATCATGACCTGAACTGAAGGCAGACCCTTAACTGACTGTGCTACCCAGGCACCCCTAAGCTTTTAACTTTAAAAGGTCGCAGAGGGGCGCCTGGGTGGCTCAGTGAGTTAAGCCTCTGCCTTCGGCTCAGGTCATGATCCCAGGGTCCTGGGATCGAGCCCTGCATCAGGCTCTCTGCTCAGCGGGGAGCCTGCTTCCTCCTCTCCCTCTCTCTGCCTGCCTCTCCACCACCTCCTTGTGATCTGTCTGTCAAATAAAAAAAATAAATCTTTAAAAAAAAAAAAAAGGTCACAGACTGGTAAAAATTTGCAAATCATATATCTGATAAGAAATTAATATCTAAAACATATAAAGAACTTCTACAACTCAACAACAAACAGCCTAGTAAAAAAAGTGGGGAAAGGACTTGAATCTATATCTTTCCAAAGATATGCAAATGGCCAAAAAACACGTGAAAGATGCTCAACACCACTAACTGTTAAGGAAAGGCAAACCAAAACCACGATGGGATACTACTTCATACCAGTTAGGATGGCTCCTATATAAAAACACCAAAAAAACCCCCCAAACCAGGAAATAACAGTGTTGTTGTGGATGTGAAGAAATTGGAACCCTTGTGTACCATGGGTGGGAATGTAAAATGGTGCAGCTGCTTTGGAAAACAGCACAGCAATTCCTCAAAAATAAAAAATAGACTTAGCCATTTGATGCGGAAATTCCCCTTCTGGGTATATGCCCGTCAGAATCGAAAGCAGCGTCTCAAAAATGCTGTACACCCATACTCATAGCAGCGTTATTTGCAATAGTCAAAAGGTGAAAGAACTTAAGTGCACTGATGGGTGATGGATAAGTAAAATTTGACATGTACATTCAATGGAATATGGTTAGCCTTAAAAAAGAAGGAAATTCTGGCACATGCAGCAATATGGATGAACCTTGAGGATGTTACGTTGAGTGAAACAAGCCAGACACAGAAGGACAACTATTCCATGATTCTACTCAACATGAAATATCTAGAGTAGTCAAATACAGAGACAGAAAGTAGAGTGTTGGTTACCAGGGGTTGGGAGAAAGAAGAATGGGAGTTATGGATTAATAGGTACAGAGTTTCAGTTTTATTAGGTGAAAAGAGTTCTGTGGATAGATGGTGGTGCTGGTGCCACAACAAAGTGGATGTACTTAATGCCACTGACTAACTGTACATTTGAAAATGGTGAAGATGGTGGGGCGCCTGGGTGGCTCAGTGGGTTAAAGCCTCTGCCTTCGTCTCAGGTCATGATCCCAGGGTCCTGGGATTGAGCCCCACATCGGGCTTCTCTGCTCAACGGGGAGCCTGCTTCTCCCTCTCTCTCTCTGCCTGCCTCTCTGCCTACTTGTGATCTCTGTCAAATAAATAAATAAAATAAAATAAAATAAAAAGAAATTGGTGAAGATGGTCAATTTTTATTTCTATTATTTATTTATCTATTTATTTATTTATAGATTTCATTTGTTTATTTATGAGAGACAGAGAAAGAGAGAGAGGCAGAGGGAGAAGCAGACTCCCCGCTGAGCAGAGAGCCTGATGTGGGGCTCATTCTCAGGAGCCTGGAATTATGACCTGAGCTGAACGCACACACTCAATTGACCAAGCCACCCAAGTTCCCCAGATGGGCAATTTTTACAAAAATATTTTATGTATTTGAGAGAAAGAGAGAGAGTGTGCCTGCATGCACATCGAAAACAAACACAAGCAGACTCCTCACTGAGCGTGGAACCCAATGTGGGGCTCGATCTTATGACCCAGAGATGGTGACCTGAACCAAAACCAAGAGTCGGATGCCCAGCTGACTGAGCCACTCAGGCATTCCTGCACATGGTCACTTTTCTGTTATTTGTATTCTACCACAATTTTTAAAAATGTGATGATTGACAATTTTTTTTCAGTTCAAAAAAAATGAATTAGTATGGGAATTAGATTTTATTTATTTAATTTTTAAAAAAGATTTTATTTATTTATATGACAGAGAGAGACAACGAGAGAGGGAACACAAGCAGGGGGAGTGGGAGAGGGAAAAGCGGGCTTCCCGCTGAACTGGGAGCCCGACATGGGGCTCCATCCCAGGACTCTGGGATTGTGGCCTGAGCCGAAGGCAGACGTTGAACCAACTGAGCCACCTAGGCGCCCCTGGGAATTGTATTTTAATATAGCTAATGTATGTTTATGTATACGTATATACTTATATAAAGTCACATATTAAAAATAAAAGTAAAAAGATTTTCTTAACCTCATCCTCCCAGGTATGCAGGCCCACCGGTCATGACCAATCTCATTGGTCTTGCTGGTGACTTGTGTTTGTGGGTATGTGATGAGATCCTAGCCAATGGGACATGAGGGCAAGTCTGCTGGTGGTGGGGTTCTGAGAAAAGTTTTTTCATTGATAAAAAGAGATGCACAGGAAGATAGGGCCTGCCTTTTTCTGCTAGGTCTTCTCTTGTCCATAAGAGAGTCCTGGAACTGTAGCAGCAGTCTTGAACTGTGGAGAGTGCTAATGGAGTCTTTGTTGATATTATGAAGATGTCAGAATTGAAAAACAAGTCATGGCACAATGACACATTAATAATACAATGATGGCATCATTGAATTAGAAATTAAACAACTCTGGGCCCTCCTTCCTTCAAACTTCTTTTTTTTTTTTTTTAGTCAATGTATACATTTTTATTTGTCTCAGAAATATTATAAACAGGTTTTTGTTTTTTATAATTGTTAATTTGGGTTTCTTTACATTTTTTTAAAATTTTAATTCAGTTAATTAACATATACTGTGTTGTTAGTTTCAGAGGTAGAGGTCAGTGATTCATCAGTCTTATTTAATACTCAGTGCTCATTATATCATGTGCCCTCCTTAATGTCCACACCCAGTTACCCCATTCCCCAACCACCAGCAACCCTAAGTTTGTTTCCTGTGATTTAGATTCTCTTCTGGTTTGTCTCTCTCTCTGATTTTGTCTTGTTTTATTTTTCCCTCCCTCCCCCTATGATCCTATTTTTTCTTAAATTCCACATATGAGTGAGATCATATGATAATTGTCTTTCTCTGATTGAGAGAAAGACAGCATCGCTTAGCATATATATGCTATAGCATATGCTAAGCATTGCTTAGCATAATACCCTCTAGTTCCATCCACATCGTTGCAAATGGCAAGCTTTCATTTTTTAATGGCTGAGTAGTATCCCATTTTGTGTGTATGTATGTGTGTGTATATACATATACACACACACACACACACCATATCTTTTTTTTTTTTAAGATTTTATTTATTTAGCTGACACACACACAGAGAGAGAGAGAGAGGGAGTACAAGCAGGAGTGGGAGTGGGAGAAGCAGGGAGCCTGACATGGGACTTGGTCCCAGGACCCTGGGATCATGACCTGAGCTGATGGCAGACGTTTAACCGACTGGCCACTCAGGAGTCCCTGAACCACATCTTTATTCAGTCATTTGTCAGTAGACATCTGGACTGTTTCCATAGTTTGGCTATTGTGGAAATTGTTGCTATAA
This sequence comes from Enhydra lutris kenyoni, assembly GCF_002288905.1. Taxonomy (NCBI): domain Eukaryota; kingdom Metazoa; phylum Chordata; class Mammalia; order Carnivora; family Mustelidae; genus Enhydra; species Enhydra lutris. The sequence goes on along the minus strand of NW_019154096.1, from coordinate 53,853,108 downwards.
ACATTTGGGTGCAGGTGCCCCTTCGAATCACTACATTTGTATCTTTGGAGTAAATATCCAGTAGTGCAATTGCTGGGTCATAGGGGAGCTCTATTTTCAACTTTTTGAGGAACCTCCATACTGTTTTCCAGGCTGACTGCCCCAGCTTGCATTCCCACCAAGAGTGTAGGAGGGTTCCCCTTTCTCCACATCCTCGCCAACATCTGCGTTTCCTGACTTGCTAATTTTAGCCATTCTGACTGGTGTAAGGTGGTATCTCATTGTGGTTTTGAATTGTATTTCCCTGATGCCGAGTAATGTTGAGCATTTTTTCGTGGGTTTCTTGGCCATTTGTGTGTGTCTTCTTTTTTCCTCCAGACTTCTCATTGGAGATTACAGATGGTCTTTATTGTTCAAGCCATTTTGAGTTGGGTTTTCTGTAACACAAAAAAGTCCTAACAGATACAGAATATCAGAAAATCAGGACTAGGATTCTCTGGCAGTCGGAGTGCTTTTCCTTTGGGCAGCTTCCCCAGGTCAGAATAAATCACATTTTCCTCTCCCAAGGAAACACTGTTGCTTTGACAGCAAAAAAGTCTCCAAGGATTCCGTGTGAGGCTGGGAGTTTGTGGCAGCCGTGGCTGCACACACTCCGGCCTCCCTTCAAGGAAGAACACACCACTTGGCTGCCTTTTCCTGCCAAACCCATGCTCTTCATAGGCAACCCATGCTAAGCATGGTGGGGGTGCCTGAGCATAGGGGGGAGGGCAGGGCCAGGCCATTTCTGCCTGTGTAGGACTGTTAACCAGCAGTCTTTCCTCCAGAGCCTGTCCTTGCCCAGTCTGGCTTCACCCCTCTTTTATCTTTCCCAGGCATTACCGCCCCCTACCCCAGCCTTCTTGCATACCTCACTATGTCTCAGCCCTCACTTCCTGGACCCAGCTGACACAGAGTTGAACATAGTAATGTCTCCTTTTGAGGGATTTGTGCAGCCTGGTCTGAAAATAGTAGGCCTGCTTGTTCCTTGTTGTCATTCTCTATTGTTCTTCTTCTTCTTTTTTTTTTTTTTTTAGATTTATTTATTTATTAGAGAGAGTGAGAAAGAGAGTGTATGTGGGAGGAGGGCTAGAGGGAGAGAATCTCACGCTGACCACCTGCTGAGCAGGAGCCTGATGCAGAGCTGTACCCCATGATCCTGAGGTCAGGACCTGAGCTGCATCCCAGAGCCGGACACTCAGCTGACTGTGCCACCCAGGAGCCCCTGTATCGTTCTGAACACGTTCCTAGTACCTTGAATACGAGATCAGTAGACACTCAGTAACAGGATTGGTAAGTGTTGTTCATGCTAGAGGCCTTGCATTCCTTCCCTCATTTAATCCTCAAGGAAGTCCTATGAGGTGGGGATCAGTACCGTATTTACCAGAATGAGTAACACTGAGTCTTGAAATGTTAGGTGATACATTCCAAGGTCACATCATCAGAAGGTGACAGGTTTCATTTTATTCAGATCTCGCTGTCACCCTCACAGAGAGCCCTGCTTTCCTGTCTAAAACACCTCCCCTACCTTCATTGTTCTCAACTCCTTCGCCGGCCGTACCACTCTTGATGCTACCTGTTTATGTGTTTACTGTCTGTCTCTCCCTCCAAAAGGGAAACTTTCTAGAGCAGTGGTCCTGTCTTACGTAGTGCTGTATCCTCAGAATCTAGACCAGTGTCTGGCACTGGGCTTGCTCAGCTGGTCACTGAATGGATGCATAAAGGGAACTAAGCTCATCTTTAGGTCATGTTTATATTCATTGTTTTAAATAATAATATACCTTATTGTTTGAGTAGTGCTACAGTTTACAAAGTGTTTCCACTGTCCTCTCCTTTGGTCCTCGCAGAAGTCTTTGAGGTAGGACTGATGCTGTTGCTCCTTCTGGAGGCTCTTCTCACACTGGCTGGTCTTTCTGCCTCCATGTCTTTGCGTATATCACTCTGTGCCTCCTTTGTCACTTCCTTGAGGAGGCTGGCCATGGTCTTACAGCCCAGGTTAAGAACCTGTGTTACGTGCTCTCTTCGTACCTCGTAGGTGTCTTGTAGGCCTTATCACAATAGTAGCTAAATAATTATGTAATGATTTTATAACTGGACCCCCTACTAGCAAAGGCTCCATGAAGGCAGACCCTTTCTGTGCCTGTATATGTCGTACCTTTGAGCCTGACACATTGTGGTGCCCGTTATATGCACATATGTATGTGAATACGCACGTGTACTTATACATGTATAGGTATAAAAGGAATTATTTCCACTCAGTAGATGGGAAATCAAAACCCTATGTTCTAGGCTGTGGACTGGAAAATGTTTTTGTTTGTTACTCTTGTAAGAAATTTATTGTCTATCATGACTCTAGGAAACACACATCCACACACATGTAATAGTGCTTGTACTTATTATGGACTAAGCACTGATGTTTTTCTATTCTGTTCAACTTGTCTTCATTAAAATATGTGTCATTCCTATTTATTTCATTGATTTCATGACCAACTGATGTCTGAACAACCTTGGCCTAAGTGGTTTGCTCAAGGTCACCTAATTAGCATAGTGGTAGGTTCAGAAAAATAATTCAGTATTCTTATCCCTACTATACTCTGGTGGATTTCTTGCCCTAAGGCAAGACTGTCATACAGTCTTGTGTCAGTTTTGATAACCAAAGAACCAATTTATTCTTCTGCTTTTTAGCCATAACTAAGGCAATGCCATCTCACCATTGCTAACATTTCAGTTTGGTTCATCCAGATATCTTGGTTCTCTGCAATGCAGCTGTCCAGAAGGTTCTTCCTAGAAACTCTAAAGGGAAAGATTTAGTCCTAATGGGTGCACACCTATACTTGCTGGAATTCTCATCCGAATTACACCAAACATTAACATATGGACAAAGGCACACAGCATATTAAATGATTTACTGGGGTCAAAGATCAAGTCAATGGCAGGCCTATAGTTAGCCTGCCCCACATCCTCAGAGTCTGGTGGCTGACACAAGGAAGCCTGGGCTAGGCAGGGTGGTCGGCCTGGACCTGGTCAGCCATCAACCAGTTAATCTACAACGGCACCTTTTTTTCCTACCAGAGTGAGGTTTGCCTTGAACTCCTGGGAGACCTGCCTTCTTGGAATCTAGATTTCTCTGCCTCAGAGTCTAGTTTGGCTGGTGTTGGATGTAGAAGCTAGAGAAAGCTGAAACTTGTTTATTTGTTCTTTTATTCCTGGATTTATAATTTGACCTAATATACTGTATGTCTGTACATGTGTTGATCTCAAAAAAATGTTTGAGCTTGCCTGCTTCTCAGGCCATGTTGGCAGACAGCTGTTAAAGCCATCAGCGATGTTTGCTTCCAGTTACAAAGGAAAACATTCTCTATTTGGGGCTATGTTGTTGTTGTTGTTTTTTTTTTTTTCTTTCCTGATTTAAAAGGGGAAATATGGTTCCCAGTAGAGATGTGAGGCTGCCCCATCCCCTTCCAGAGCTAGCAGTGACTAAGAACCCTTTTCGGCACACCTGGTTCAGTGTCTTTCTAATATTTGTGCTCTTTTTCTCTCCCCATGGAAGGATTCTTAGGGGATTTTGTTTGGAATTGTTTAAACAATTGGGCAAGTTTCTTGCCCTTCCCTGGGGATAGAGTTTATGGTTCAACATCTCCCTCAAATTCTGGTGTGTTGTTAGCTAAGAAAGAGTCAGGTTATGTCCCATTCTCAGGTGCACTGATGACACAGCTGCTGATGGGACCGAGAAAGCACGAGTCATTCTTGCCCAGAACCTTTGAAAGAATACACAAACTCTGACCTTGCTTTGGAGAGACCATCTGGGGAAAACTTCATTTCCCCAAATATATATGAAATTGAGAGTTCCTCTGGGTGGGAAATAGGGAAAACCATATGGCAAACGTGGGGTTTGCATATGCAAATATTCGTTTCAGAGAAAACAATTAAACATGGCGCGTACACTTTTGAAAGACTGACCTGTACCCTGGGGAAGAACACGGGAGGAGCTGGAGGTGAAGAGGACTGAAGAACAGAAAAGCCAGACAATAGCTGGGAAACAGGACTCAAGGCAGCCTGATTTGCTGGAGTTGGAGGTGCCTTTGGAAGCCGCAGACCAAAGCTGGAAGTAACCAGCTGGAAGCAGGAGAGGTGGGAGGGGTTGAAAATGAGGAAGGGAAACCTCCAGGGAAAGTGTGGCTGCCCAAAGAAAAGAGTCTTGGGGGGGGGGGGGGAAGAACTCCACAACAGTGCCTCAGAGGGATACAGCAGGGGTTAGAATTGCAGGACAGCTTGGACTGTAAGTTAGAGACGCCATCTGTGCGGCTACACGAAGGTGCAAGAACCCAGGATTTCTGACTAAAGGACATAGTCAAGTTGGAACTGCTAATCACCTGAATGCATGAGTCTAAGAGACAAGACTTTTTTTTTTTTAATTTATTTGACAGACAGAGATCACAAGTAGGCAAAGAGACAGGCAGAGTAAGAGGGAGAAGCAGGCTCCCCGCCGAGCAGAGAGCCCGATGCGGGGCCCGATCCCAGGATGCTGGGATCATGACCCGAGCCGAAGACAAAGGCTCAACCCACTGAGCCACCCAGGTGCCCAGAAACAAGACTTTTAAATGGTATCGTTTTCAAAGTTTTGATTCTAGTTGTTTATTGCTGGCATATAGGCAAGTGATTGAACTTCGTATCCCGACCTAATAACACAGACTCTTTCCATTTATCTAGGCCTTTTCTTTCTTTCATCGGTACTATCTAGTTTTCTAGGTGTAGGTCGTATTCATGTTGGGTTAGATTTGTACCTGGTATTTGTTTTTTTGGATACTATTATAAATGGTTTTTAAAATTTCAAACCTGAATTGCTCATTGCTGGTCTGCAAGAGAGTGCAAGAAACGAAAATTTATCTTCTGACTGCCATGTTGAGCTTGTTCCCAAAGACACTCTGAGCGAGGGGAAGCTGGGGCAGGATGGGTCAGTAATCACAGCTGTCCCTTCCCCGCCTCCCCCGACTTCCTCACTCTGTAAATATTTGTTTATTTCATTTGGCTGAGTTGATGTTAGGCTAAAGAACAGCTAGGGAGGAGGGAGGTAGGGTGCTGTTGAGGAATAAAGGACAGTGTCTAAGTCTTAAGGTTAAGATCTTTGGAGGAGCAGTGTTTGAACTCTTTTTTTTTTTTTTAAGATTTTTATTTATTTGACAGACAGATCACAAGTAGGCAGAGAGGCAGGCAGAGTGAGAGAGTGGGAAGCAGGCTCCCTGCTGAGCAGAGAGCCCAATGGGGGCTCGAGCCCAGGACCCCGAGTTCATGACCTGAGCCAAAGGCAGAGGCTTAACACACTGAACCACCCAGACGCCCCAGTTTTTGAACTCTTAGTGCTGGAGACAGAATGGTGGTTTTGGGAAAACTGTCGGTGACAGCAGTATGAGAGAGGGCTTCGCCAAGTGATGTGGGTAAAGACGAAGGCGTATTGTGCCTGGGGTTCCACGTGAGTCCAAAAGAGCATACAAGTTGAGATCTAACTCCTGCTTTTGGCCCAGAGTAATTAGAACATAATCAAGCCATTGCTGTGCTCACGTTCATGCTAATGTTTGTCTCAGAAATCAACAAGATGGAGAACATGGTTAGTCTCTGTACAACTTGGGGCTTGTTGTGGACGCGAGGATGTTGGTTGTGAGAAAATGGGGCTTGCGCTGGAAACTAGGTTGAGAAATATGTGAGAAGACTGTATACCCCACCTTTTTATACCCCACAGCCTAGCAGGTAGTTCTCAATAATGTATATGTATATTGAACAAATCCAGAAGCAGCTCAGCAAAGTTGACTTTAGTGCCCAAGTGTCCAAGGTGGGGCAAGGAAGAAATGAGTTTAAGCAACTATTACCCACAGAGTCTGGGGTAACAGCTAAGTCAAGATTTATATGGCTTCTAGGGTTTTTGTTTTGTTTTGTTTTTTCCTGGGACAACAGTTAGACCCACACCCTAGACAGACAAACTGTTGCTTACTCAGTGACCGAGGTCGCTGAGAAACATGGCTCTGCTTGGGTTGCAGGCAGACGGTCTGTGGCTTCACACCTTCCCTAAATCTGAGGAATATCTGCTGAGCTGCCGGCAGATGAGATGCGTAGCTGAGGAGGCTGCTGGGGTGCTAGGAGACCACGTAGGGCGAGCATCTCTTAGCATCTCTTCTAATCAGGATCACTTATGAGTCCCTAGAACTGAGGTTAAAGAGTTGTGCCCTTTGCTGGAGGGTCCCTAATCCATGGAGGGTGACTGCAGGAGAGGAACCCCTGGGAGCCAGAGCCGAGGCCTTGGAGCAGAAGCCCCTGAGTCTTGAGGGGTGTGGGCAGAAGGTCACCTAAGAAAGTCAGGATTATAGTGGGGGGAACCATTTCTAAGAGGGCTGCTCCAAGTTGCAATTAATTAAGATATAGTGGAAAAGATACTTTTCCCTTCCCACTATAAGCCCAGCTTTCATTCTGAGTCCCAAGGAGATAATTTATACAAGGTTCTCACCTGGAACATTTCACTGAGCACTGGCATATCATGTATGCTTCTCTGCAAACACTAAAGAAGTTTCCCAAGAACACCACCATCTTTTTCTTAGGCAAGGACTTAAAATTCAATGATAATACTACTCCACAGAGGGAACAATGTTCATTAACAGTCAAATATGGAGAGAGGTTTTATTATGTGAGTCCAAGAGCATGAGCTTTGTAATCAGTAGATCTTAGTTCAGTTTTCAGTTTTGCTATACACTAGCTTTGTGGCCTTGGACAAATTACTCAACCTCTCTGAGTCCCTAAGAAATAAGGGTAATAATAACAATATCCATTCCGTTGATTTTAGAGGCTATTGCTATAAGCAAGGAAGTGCTATACATTAATTATGATTTTTACTGGGGCAAGATTGGAATCTGTGCTGCCTGAAAATTATGCCAGGAGAGAGTCTATTTAGAAAGACTGATAGGGACCTACTGATACATATGCAGGTCCTGAAGGGCAGGGGAAGTGAAAAGGGTAATATTATTTACTGTGTACTATATTTAAAATGTTCTTGATGCAGAGGAAGAAAAGTGGGTTAGGGGAAAGAGGTAGGTAGTATGTAGTAGGCATGGTTTCTTTCCTTTGGAGAATAAAGACATGGTGAAAGTATGGCCAATACCAGGTAGTCTAGACAACTGCCCAGTGAATAGTCTAGTCGTGGAGTGCTGGGCATTTTCATGGGAGGGCTTTCAAGGGGGCCAAAACATGAGTTTGTTTTGATGACTAGGTGGGATTCTGATGAGAGAGGACTTTTCCAGAAGAGAACAGGTTGGGAACAAAGGCTCAGAGGCCAGGATAAAGAAGACATTTCGTTCACTCCTCATTGTATTAACTTCTTTGACATGCCATTGTCCAGTTTAACATGTACATGATAATACAGCAAGTTAGGCTTTGTCATCCCTATTTTACAGATGAGGAAACTGAGGCTCATCGAGGTTAAATATTTTGCCCAAGGTCCCCTACTAAAGAAATGGCAGAGGCAGGGTTCAAATCCAGATTGTTGAAGTCTAGGTCCAAAGCTCTTTCCACAGTATGTGCTGACTGCTGGCAATATAGTAAATAGACCAGTTTGCAGGGAATGGGGGGTTTCATGCCGGGGCAGTTAAGGATGGATAGAGTCCTTGGAACCCAGACTCTTGATTGCTAGGCAAAGGGGTTCATAATGACTACAAAGCCAATGGGTGTCAGAAGTCTCTGAGTAGCAGAGTGACATAATTGAAGTTTGTCCAGGATTTCCAAGTCCAAGGCTCTGTGGGTGCGTGGGCTGTAGCAACTACTAACTGGACAGAAAGGAGGAAGAAAGCTCCCTCCTGGATAATTCCTCCTCTTGAACTTACTTTCTCTGTTGTGCTATTCCTGGGTTTTCTTAAATACATCTGCTATTTCCACCCCAGAGAGAGCATCATATTTCAGTAAGGGGCAGAGTGAAAGAGATTCCGATTGTTCCTGGATCCAGTAGTGAGCTCCGTTGATGAAAATGCTCACACACAGACTCTTGTAACACCCGAGTACCACTGAACCAAGCCTTCCAAGTAAGAGGCTTCTGCATTCTTTTCCTAAGCTGAAGGTTTCCACATAAGTCAATGGTGAAAGGCGAATTGCTGGAGGGCTAGCAGACAATACCCACTCTTTACATTGTGTGAGCAAATTTCTCAACTGATTAAGTAGTAGTTTGCTTGGGGGTCTTTAAGTGTGTAGCAGCAGTGGCAATTCTATCCTCCAATCCCTCTTTTTAATTGAATTTTAAATTGAATGTTGATCTTCAAAGCTTAAAAAAATGTATATGCTCTATGACCCAGCAATATCACTGTTAAGAATTTATAAGCAAATTTAAAGCAAAGTCAAGAATGTAAATATGGAGTACTCTGTATAATGCCAAAAAATAGGAAACACTTAAGTTTCTAGTAATAGGGAATTGGTTGAGTAAATTATGGTACATCTTACTCAGTGGAATGCGATTCAGGCATTAAAATGATATTGTTGAAGAGTTTTAATGGCATAGAAAAATGTCAAGGTTTTATTAAGCTATAGTTGAGGCCAGTTTTTAATATTTAAAAGTATAGAATCTCTTCATACTTATTAGGATGACTATTATTTAAAAAAAAAAAAGCAAAACCCAGGGACACCTGGGTGGCTCATTGGGTTGGGCATCTGCCTTCAGCTCAGGTCATGATCCCAGAGTGGGGCTCCTACAGGGAGCCTGCTTCTCTCTCTCCCTCTGCCCCTTCCCCCTGCCCTTGCTTGTGCTCTCTCTCTCTCTTAAATAAATAAAATCTTAAAAAAAAAAACAAACCAGAAAACAAGTTGTTGTGTGGATTTGGAGGAATTGGAACCCTTGTGCATTCCCACCGTGGGAATGTGAACTGGTGCAGCAAACTGTGGAAAACAGTATGGAGGCTTCTCCAAAAATTAAACATAGAATTACTATTTGATCCAGCAATTCCAGTTCTGGGTACAGACACAGAAGAACTGAAAGCAGGGACTCAAACAGCTATTTGTACACCAGTGTTCATAGCAGCATTATTTGTAATAGAAAAAATGCGGAAATAAACCAAGTGTCCATTGGTAGATGAACGCATACACAAAAGGTGTTGTATACATACAGCGGAAATTATTCAGCCTTTAAAAGAAATGTAGACCTATGCTACAACACGGCTAAGTGAAATAAAGCAGATACAAAAGAACAAATAATTGTATGATTCCGCTTACCCTGAGGTACCTGTGTAGTCAAACACTTAGTGACAGAAAGTAGAACAGTGGTTGCTAGAGGCTGGGGGAAGGGGAAATGGGGAGTTATTGTTTATTGGGTACAGAGTTCCAGTTTGGAAAGATGAAAAAGTTCTCCAGATGGATAGTGGTTATGATTGCACAACAATTCGAATGTAGTTAGTGGTACTCAACTGTAAACTTAAAAATGATAAAAATGGTAAATTTTATTTTATATATATATTACCACAATAAAACAATTTTTAGAACAGCATATATATAAAAGACTATATGGAAGGCTGGGTAGTAGATTATAGGTAATTTTATTTTTTTTACTTCAGTTTGGCTTTAAAAATCATTGAAATTTTTAAAAAATTATTTTTAATTATGTAAGAATTACATATATACATCCTTCTTGTAAAAAAGCAAAACATTGCAGATAAGATTAAAATCCTCTTAGACTACCTCCCTTGAGCCCATACATACATACACCTCACAAATATATAGGGTTGTTTTATACATACCATTTTTGTAGTAGAATTTTTTAACTTTTTTTCACTCAGCACCGTTTCTTAGATATATGTTTCCACGTCACTCTTTTCCAGTTTTGCTCTTTCAAATGATTACATATTATTCCGTAGACAGACAAGTCATGGTTTATTTAGCTAGTTGCCCACTGATGGACATTTAGGTTGTTTAATTGTAGTTTTTGCTATTACAAACAATGTTGGGTATACACAATTTATGTTTTTTAAATTGATTCTGATAAAGTGTGTTACACTTAGAAAGTATTTTAGGTGTGTCTGGATGGTGCAGTAGGTTAAGTGTTGGATTGTTGATTTTGAATCAGGTTGTGATCTTGGGGTTGTGAGATCGAGCCCCATGTTGGGCTCCATGCTGAGCAGGGAGTCTGCCTGAGATTCTCCCTGTCCCCCTCCGTCTGTCCCCCTCCCTCCCCGCTCACTTATGCAGTGCTCCCTCTCTCTCTCTCTCAAATAAATCTTCATAAAGAGAAAGTATTTTAAAATAGTAAAAATATCTATTTTAATTTGAGCTGTAATGAAGGCAGTGACTATTATTATTATTTTTTATTTTATATTTTATTTTTATTTTTTTAAAGATTTTATTCATTTATTTGACAGAGAAAGAGCAAGCGCAAGCAGGGGGAGTGGCAGAGGGAGAGGGGAGGCAGGCTGCCCACAGAGCAGGGAGGCAGACCTGAGCTGAAGGCAGATGCTTAAAGGACTGAGCCACCCAGTACCCCTGAAGGCAGTGACTTTAATTCAGTGTGTACACCCATATTCCTGGAGACCAGGGTGGCCCAAGATGCACATGCATCTTTTCCCTGTAGATGTGTTAGGAAACTTGGCCTCCGTCCCCCCCCCCCTCACAGAATTCAGAATATTATAAATCCATCAACTCCCTAACTTTCAGGATCCATATGAAAACCATAAAGACCAATGACTGCTACAGAAGGGCATTGAATCCCATTCCTTCTAAAACCTCAAACCAGAGGAACTAAGTCCCGGGCAGAGACTCCTCAGCCCACAGAGGGGAGGAAGTGATGTGAGGTGGGGCCATCCCTGTGGCACATCAGAATTCTCCAGCGGAGCTGAGATCATTTCATTCCTTGGATATGCAACCACACTGGCTTCTGTCACCACTGATCTTCAGCTCCTACCCTTATACTTGGGATGCTGGAGATGATGGAATTAATGAGGGAATCAGCAAATTCCCAGCACCTTCTGCTTAGTACCATGTCATCTTTAACCAAAGGTGCAACTGAGTGTAAAATAAGTAAAGTTCTTGCATTTGCTAAAATGAATTACAACACAAAGCCTCTCCAGTTTAAAAAAAAAAAAAAAAGGAAAAAGAAAAAAGAAAGAAACTCCCCTCCCTCTAGCCTCCCCCTCAAGCCTCTAATCTCATCTGTGAAAAAGAACTGTACTTTACTGTCCACAAAACAGTCTATTTTCAAAGTGAGAGGAGAATTGCTGCGTGAGGAGAGCCATCAGTGACTGGGGTTCATGAATTCCTGCTTGTTTATAGAAAGCAGTGACTAAGGATAGACACTTTGAAACCACCTGTGAAAGAATTAAAGACCAAGGGGGGCGAAACCCCCATCACAAACAGAATCTCACTGATCAAGTGTGAAAGAAAAGGAAGAAAGAAAAAGCCAAGTAGATCTTTGCAGGCAACCACTAGATGGACATAGAATTCAAAAACATTCTTTAGTGAGATCAAGGATGGCAGGCTTTGAAGCCTGGAGGGCTGGCGAGTCTCAGAACCGGCCTGGCCGTGGCAATCCCCGCACCGACGCGCCCACAGTCTTGCACTTGCTGGAGTAAAGCATTTAAATTGGAACAATGTCAAATTTCACAGCTATCTTATGTCCAGTGACCTTACGGGACCCCGGGGGAAGGACAGATAAAAAATTATTGTTCTCAACACGTTCCTGAAGGCGAAGAAGTCACACAGGCAACCTCGAGAAACAACTTTTCAAAATGCAAACACCCACAAACTCTTGCTTGCCGGGGGGCAAGCAAATTGTGCTTATTTACTTATTCGTTTATTTATTCTTTTTACTGAGGACTCATATTCTTTACAGAATACACACAAAGATCCAGTTCCATCACCATGGCACAGAAATTTGTGAGGATAATGTTATTGTGGGAAAAGAGGAGATAACAACTCTTCTGAATTATTTGATCAATTTGAAATAGGTTTTATTGTTGTTATAAAGAAAGTGAGACATAAGTTCTGTCTGACAAAAAAACCCCATATATTATGTGAAAGAATAATTTGAGGACAAAGATGAGATCTCAAACCGCTGCTGTGTTTTTAGATAAGAATTTCAATGACCCTTCACATCCCCTAACTATGCCTAAGTGAATCATCTTAGCTTAATGGGGTTTTTTTTTCTTTTAAAGGAAATAGACGTTATAGATGTAGCTAAAATTCCCTTTCACCACTATCCTCAATCTCATTTCCCATTTTCCTTCCCAAAGGCGGCCATTACCATGAGTTTAAGATGTATAATTCTGTTCACTTTTTGTACTTTTACATACAAATATATGTTCCCTCAAGTTAAGATATTTTTTTGTGTTAATTTTTTTCATAAATGGCATCATACTATATATATTGCTTCAAATTTATTTACTTTGCTATTATACTCAACTTTATGCTTTTCCCACCTAGCCAGATAAATGTTTCATTCCTTTTGGGCATTTAATGTTTTAAAGGAAGAAAGCAAGAGGGAAGAAAAGTTTATTCACACCAGAACAGTTACATGTACCTATATGTTTCTGCCTGTCTCGAGTTAGGAGACTAAGGTCAAGAGCACTTGTTGGAGAAAGGGCAACCTAAATTCAGTTTTTAAAAGAGGTGAAAAAACGCTAAGTGACAAAGACTGTCATAGGGCATTTTAGAGATACCCTTTAAAATAATTTCCTAAGCTAAGCTAGTAATCGTGAGGCTTGCTATATGGTCTTTCCTTCACTACTTGGAATATCGGTTCTATTTTTTTTTTTTTTTTGGTTGTTGTTGTTTACATTTTGGCTAGATGAGGGGTTCACTGGGAAAGAGGTTTAAAATGGGGTGCTGTACTAATGAAGCAGGGATTTACTAAAACCAGACCACTCCAGAAATTCTACAAAACACTGTCATTTACTTCCAACAGGTGGACACACATACCAATTACAAATGAAAGAATCTTTGATTAATGGGAGTCCTTGGGGTGTGCTGAATAAAACGCACCCAAGATCCAAAATGTATTTGTAGTGTGAGGTGAAGATATGCAGGTCACAAGTGCTGCTTATGTTAGTCGTTTTAATTTTTCCCTGTTGGGGCCCCTGTGTACAAAACTTGAGAAAGCAAGACCTCGATTTGCTCAGGTTTCCCTGAGGAGGGGCCGCAGAATCCTTGAAGCATGATTTGAAAAAGATGGATAAGATATTCCACCCAAAATTCAACATCACCTTTAATCTTGCCCTCTCCTCCTCTAATCCCTAGGTAATGTTTTGTGCTTCTTTTGCAGGAAAGCAATTTTGTTAATCACTTTAGCACCAATTCTTGCATCCCTGGCAATACTCAGAACTGCCTCCATCCAAGTCTTTGATGTGGGAAAGAAACACACACACTCTTTCACATGTAATCTGAAAACAATTCACCTCTTGCCAATGAATGCACAGCACTCCACTTTAATAGAGAGCAAGTTCTGTGGAGGTTTCTAATCCTTTCTGCCAAAGAAGAGAAGAGAGAGAATCACTCAGGTAGCCCAACCTCATTCAGGAGTTAAAATCACTTGGAATGTTTTGTGGTGGGCTGGGGTTTTTTTTTACAAAATATTACTTGCTGAAGATTACTGCTCTCAGGGGAAATCAAAACAACTCAAGATCAAAAAAATAAATAAATAAAAAATAAAAAAATAAAAAAAGATTCCCCATCCCCAGCTCAAACAGGATATTCTTCTCCACTCAGATAACTCTTGATCTAAGTGTATTACAAGAAACCTGCTTTAATCCCTCAAAGCAATGGTGTTATAGATAAGTAGGAGTAACTCAGGTGGCTTAAATTCCAGAAATGTACAAAAAGTTTGGTTGGAAACAAAACTAAAGAAGAAAGGAAGCTCAGTCTGCATTGCTGTGACTTGAAGAGGTAAATTTAGGGCAGTAAAAATGCAAAGAATGACCCCGAAAAAAGAAATAGCCATAAAGTTCAGAATTGTCTTAATGGTATTATCGGCTGCTTACAGCATGTGTCTGAATGTGTGTGTGCTTTCGGGGTGTGTTTGTGTGTTTAGAGACAGTGAAATTGTTTTACTGATTTCAGGATCTGCTGGAGTTCATTTGAAAACTTAATTATACATTTTACCGTGATGCTACAACATTCTGAAGCTTTATTTCTCAAGTGAGTTTCTTTCTCTTTTTATCATTTGTAGTTGAGTTCTAGTATTTTCTTCCTGCTCAGTCCTTTCTCCTAACATATCACTGCTGACTTAAAATGCAATGGGGATGGACTTGATGCTTTTTCCTTCTGTCAGTAATCACCCTATTTTCACAGTCTGGGTATTCATTTTGATCTACTTTCTGACATCCCAGTTAACAGATTGCAAAATCCTCCTCCCCCTTGTCAACCGTAGCTCTCTATAACAAAGTAATGACGATTTCTTTCATTATGGCCTCCTCCGTTTACCCAAAACATGCTTGAAAATGCCCTTTCACTTTTTAAAGTGTGCCTCCTTTTGAGAGGTAAAGTTTGAGAATTGATAGGTGATACATATAAATGGTTAGTAGTTAAAAATTCGGAAAGTATGAAATAGCACGCAGCCCTGGTCCCCTCCTTAGAAGCAAACATTGGTACTAGGTTTTTGTGTAACTCTCCAGAGGTTTTTGGAGTACAGAAGTCAACGCACACAAATGTAGTTTTCTCTGCAAATGGCATTCTATTCTACACTCTCTTCTATATCTTGCTTTTTTCATTCAGTGTGTATTAGAGCTCATTTTATAACAATGCGTATGATCTTCCTCATTCTTTTTTTTTAAATTTTAAATTGATCTTCCTCATTCTTTTTTTTTAATTTTAAATTGATCTTCCTCATTCTTTTTCAGTTGCTTACTATCCTACTCTACAGATGTTCTGTGATTTATTTAAACAGTGTATAATACATATGTTCCAATGTTCTATATAATACATATGTTCCATATGCTTCTGTTGTCTGTCTGTCTGGTTTCTTCACAGGTTGTATCTATAACTCTATCGTAGGTGCTGTAAGTAAGTGACTGAGTTGAAACCTGGAGGGCTCTTGGACAAATTTTCAGATTTATTTTCTAAACATTTAAAAACGTAAAAAAAATCACCCAAAGGGATATGGGTTTATAGTTTTAAAAAAAAATGCATTATGGAAGATGTGTGACGTCAAGACTTGGAATGATTTTTTGAATTATTTCCTCTCAATATAATCATGGATCCCGCCTGGTTTGTGTCATGACATAACTGCTTAAACATTTAAAACTCCAATTTTCATTGATTTTTCTATATGGGTTAACATAAGATTCTGTTTTTAGAATTTCCTTCCAGTAACTGATATGAGCTTTAATTCTTTTAACCTACAAAGTATTATTAAATGTTGCTTCATACACCTCTAATTAAAAACCAATTCGACATGCTATCTCATATATGACTAAGGAGGCAAAACTGAGAAATTGGAACTTCTACTTGACCTCAGCTCTTTTGGGAGAGCGAGGCAAGCTGTGGGGCCTGACCATTGTGATTCCTCTCCTGTTACTGAGTGGTCTAAGAGATGAAGATCTTGGGAGGTTATAGATTAGATCCCCTGAAGCAGGAAGAGGTCCAGGGTAGCCCCGAGATTGGTCATACTTAAAGCATGCATGAGCACATGGGCAAAAATTTCTCTCTACTTATTGGTGGCTCCATAGCACTTGGAAGCCCATGCCCTTGCCAAGTAAGGATTTGAACTCTTAACTCTGCCTGAGTAGGGCTGATATCTGTGTGATTATTGTTTGGTTCTACTTTCAGACCAAGTTCAGTTTCAGCTTTTTAATGTGTTCATTTTGCTCCTGATTTATGATCTTCTCTTGCAGATAGTTTAGCTTTTCTTTGCTCACTCTTACTGGGAGACTCTTCTGGCAGAAAGCCTGTCATCTGTTGTAAAAGAGAGCTGGTGTTGACTTGAAGCAACAGAGTTGGTGGTCCAGTAGCCATTGTCCTGTGTCAGGAGCAGGTGGTCTCACTAAGCTCCATGTGTTTGGAAACTTCTCTGACCAGTGCTTGCGCTGTTAAAGGAAGAAGAGCTCAAGCTGTACTCCTTGTTTTCCAGGTCAATCTACTGAACCTGGGAAAATCTCCAGGGGCTAGCTTGGACCTCTTCCTGCTTTTCTCTCCATGGTGGATTTTAAGTGTAGGGGATTTTCCTCATTCATCTCTGTGTTTGTGTTTGAAGCAGCTGCTATAGAAAAGAAAATAGGCACATTATATAGAATATATAATTTTTAGGGAGCAGTGATACAGGATCTCAAGGATAACAGTGCAATTTTAGTACAAAGGCCGTAACTTCTCTTGATGTAGTATATGAATGTGTGTGTCTATATCCATTTTTTTTTACTAAAGTAAAAACCAAAAAATTAAACAAGACTTTTCCTTATTTTACTCACATCCAAAGTTTTGTTCATATTTAACAACTGAATACAACCCCACCATCTGTTCAGAATAATGTAATTGAAACTCTAGAAAAGTTGCTTTTTGTGTTTCTCTGTCTCCCCTTCTCTCTCTCTCTCTTTTTTTTTTTTAAGAGAGGGAGTGTTGGGGGGAGGGGCAGAGGGAGAGGAAGAAAGAGAATCTTAAGCAGGCTCCATGCGGGACACAGGGCTCAATCTCATAAATCTGAGATTATGACCTGAGCCGAATATTTATATTTGATCTGGCACTTTCTTCCAGAACTACTAAAAATACTTAATTTTTTTCTACAGCATAATTATCACTCTTTTCTTAGAAGAGAACTTATAAGATCATACTTACATGTATCCTTTTTTGAAAAAAAAAGATTATTTATTTTAGAGAGAGAGGGGGAACAGGGGAGAAGAGGGAGCGAGAACCCCAAGCAGACTCCATGCTGAGTGCAGAGCCCCATGTGGGGCTCGATTTCACAACCCCGAGATCGTGACCTCAGCTAAAACCAGTAGTTGGTGCTCACCTGACTGTGCCAGCTGGATGCCCTGCATGTATTCTATCTTAGTGATGACTTTATTTTTATTTATCTATGTATGTTTGTATGGATATTGGTTTATAAGTATATATTTATTTATTTAAAGACATCCCCAGTTGATCACGAAAATTTCACAAGATTTTGTGGTTTCCTTCATCTTTAAGTTTTATATCTTCTATCATCTTGTGCCAAATGAGTCTTCCTACTGACAGAGATCAGAAAAATCACAAATTCTGGTGCCACACAGTGACACAGGAGTTTATCTTATCCTAATGCAGATGGTGTACTCTATATCACCTGTTGACATGGAGAAGGCTATCTGAGACTAATGAGAACATTACCTAACTGGCAGATCTGGGAATCTATTTTCTCTTCCCCACAGTTACATTTTGTATTTGTATCCTGCCAACCCCCTTACTTGTTCTACTCATTATAGATATGGAGTATGGAGTCCTTAAATTTTGTATATATGTGTGTATATTTACATTTATATATTTAAATACATATCATTTCTATAAAAATTGGTACTTGGAAATGTCTGTTTTCTCATAGTTGTAAAGTTAGGACAGTATCTTGGAATGATATCTGTCCTTTTGGAAATGAATCTTTCTTTTTTTTTTAAATTTATTTGACAGACAGAGATCACAAGTAGGCAGAGAGGCAGGCAGAGAGAGAGAGGGGGAAGCAGGCTCCCGGCTGAGCAGAGAGCCCGATGTGGGGCTCGATCCCAGGACCCAGGGATCATGACCTGAGCCGAAGACAGAGGCTTTAACCCACTGAGCCACCCAGGCGCCCCAGTATCATGTATTTGTAATGATTAATGGACCAATCAGAATTCCTGTTTATACCTAACATCCTTTTTCTTTTTTGCTCCAGGATAGCCCATTAAATTTAGTTGTCATGTCTCCTTTGGCACCTCTTGGCTGTGACAGTTTCTTAGACTTCCCTTGTTTTTGATGGTCTTGACATTTTTGAGGAGCACTGGTCAGTTAGTTTGTAGAATGTCTGTCAGCTGGGATTTGTCTGATTTTTTTTTTTTTCATTATCAGACTGAGATTATAGGTTTTGGGGAGGAATGCCACAGAGATAAAGTACCATTTTCAGGGGCGCCTGGGTGGCTCAGTCAGTTAAACATCTCCCTTTGGCTTGGGTCATGATCCCAGAGTCCAGGGATTAAGTCCTGTGTCACGCTCCCTGCTCAGCCAGGAGTCTGCTTCTCCCTCTCCCTCTGCCACTGCCCCACCCCATGCACTCTCCTTCTCTCTCTCTCAAATAAATAAGTAAAAGCTTAAAGAAAAAAAAAGTACCATTTTCATCACAATATATCAAGGGTACCTACTATCAACATGACTTATCACTGTTGATGTTGACCGTGATCACCTGGCTGAAATAGTGTTCGTCAGCTCTCTCCACTGTAAGTTTACTCTCCCCGGCCTTTCCGTATTGTATTCTTTAGAAGGAATCGCTATGTGCAGCCCTCACTTTAGGAGTGGGGGTGGGTGAGAGTTAATGCTCTGTCTTAAGGAAGATGAAATAGAACACAAATTATTAGGGATTCTTCTGCATGGATGATGTGTAAAATTAACTTTAATATTAAAATGAACTAATACTAAAATATTAAAATGAACTAATTTAATTATTTCTTACATTTAGATGTAAATGCTTATTAGGATTTTTCAGGAACTGATTATGTAATACATGTTCACTGCAGAAGACCTAGAAAATGCAGAAAAGTATAAAGTAACAGCAATAGAACTATCCATGATTCCCTCTCTTATAAGGGCCCATTTCTAGCATTTGGTCATATTACCTTCTGTTTTTTTTTCTGCAGAAAGTATTTTTAAACTGTACTTTTTATTTATTTTTTTTTTTAGTTTTTTTTTTTTTTTAATTTATTTGACAGACAGACCACAAGTAGGCAGAGAGGCAGGCAGAGAGAGAGAGGAGGAGGAGGCAGGCTCCCCGCTGAGCAGAGAGCCCAATGTGGGACTCGATCTCAGGACCCCGAGATCATGACCTGAGCCAAAGGCAGAGGCTTTAATCACTGAGCCACCCAGGTGCCCCTATTTATTTATTTTTATTTAAATTCAATTTAGTTAACATAGAGTGTATTATTAGTTTCAGGGTAGAATTTAGTGATTGATCTGTTGCTCATTACATCAAGTGCTATCCTTAAGGCCCATCACCCAGTTACCTTAAAATTGTTTCATATGAAATAAAAATCTTTTGTCTTTGAATATGACAAAGATGGTGGATTAATAAAAAAAACAGAAGATCTTGGTGGTATATCTAACATGACGAATATAAACTACCAACCCGATAATTTCTGAAAACAAAACTTTAGACTCCATCCTTCTATTTGTGAGGTGCTCACCTGTTTATAGATAGAGTATTCATTGTTAGGCCTCTTATTTCTTCTCGTTTCTTTCTTTCTTTCTTTTTTTTTTTAAAAGATTTTATTTATTTCTTTGACAGAGATCACAAGCAGGCAGAGGGTGGAAGGGAAGCAGGCTCCCCGCTGAAGCAGAAAGCCCAATGCGGGACTCAATCCCAGGACCCTGGGATCATGACCTGAGCCAAAAGCTTAGGCTTTAACCCACAGAGCCACCCAGGCGCCCCTCTTCTCATTTCTAATACTCTAATTTGTTCTTTATTTTACTAATACATGATACACATTTTAGATGGAATAAATAAAGTTTAGTGAAACTTGGGTGGCTAGTTAAAAATTCTGGTTGGGCGCCTGGGTGGCTCAGTGGGTTAAGCCTCTGCCTTCGGCTCAGGTCGTGATCTCAGGGTCCTGGGATTGAGCCCCACATCAGGTTTTCTGCTCCACAGGGAGCCTGCTTCCCCCTTTCTCTCTGTGCCAACTTGTGAGCTCTCTCTCTGTCAAATAAATAAATAAAATCTAAGAAAAAATTCTGGTAATAATTTAGGTTTCAAATCTCCAACTTTCTTATTGCATGGTGTGTTTGGACTCATGACAACTTTTTCTTTTTGATAGACTTTATTGACTTTGTAAAGGTGATACATGCTTCCTATTTAAATAAATCAAGGAATACAGAAAAGTACAAAGTAAAACCTAAAAATTTATTACCTAGAAATAACCATTATTTTTCAAAAAAATTTTATTTGAGGGGCGCCTGGGTGGCTCAGTTAAGTGTCCAACTCTTGATTTCAGCTCAGGTCTTGATCTCAGGGTCGTGAGTTCAGCCCTGTGTTGGGCTCCATCCTGGGTCTGGAGCTTGCTTAAACAATTTGTTTTTTCATTTGAGTATAGTTGACCACAATGTTGTGTTAATTTCAGGTGTACAGCATACCGATTCAACTTCTTTACACGTTATGCTGTGCTTACACAAGGTAGTTACCATCTGTCACCATATAACACTATTACAGTGTTATTGGCTATATTCCCTGTGCTGTGCCTCTTATTCCTGTGACTTTACTCATTCCATAACTGGAATCCTGTGTCTCCCACTCTCCTTCCTATTTTGCCCACTCCGCTCTCCCTCCCCTCTGACAACCACCAGCTTGTTCTCTGTATTTATAGGTCTGATTCTACTTTTTGTCTATTTATTTGTTTTGTTTTTTAGATTTCACATGAGTGAAATCATATGGTATTTGTCTTTCTCAGTCTGACTTATTTCACTTAGCATAATACCCTCTAGGTCCATCCATATTGTTGCAAGTAGCCTAATATTATCCTTTTTATGGCTACATAATATTCCAGCAGAGGTAGGTGTGTGTGTGTGTGTGTGTGTGTGTGTGTGTGTGTGTGTACATACACCACATCTTCCTTTTCCATCGTATATGGACACTTAGGTTGTTTCTGTATTTTGGCTATTGTAAATAATAAATGTAGCGGCACACTTTTCAGATTAGTGTTTTGTTTCTTTGGGGTACATACCCATTAGTGAAATTATTAGATTATATGGTATAGAAAGAACCATTATTAGCATCATTTCACAAAATCTCCCCTTGCATATTTGCAAACAGGGATAAATTTACAAAAAGGGGTTATATAATATGTACCATACATATATGGTTATTTAATTAATTAATTTGTAAAGATTTTATTTCCTTGAGAGAGAGAGCGCACAGAAGGAGAGTGAGAGGAAGAAGCAGATTCCCCACTGAGCAGAGAGCCCGACGTGGGGCTTGATCCCAGCACCCAGAGATCATGACCTAAGCTGAAGGCAGATTCCTAACTGACTGAGCCATATAGGTGCCCCCATATATTGTTATTTAAATTTAACAGAGGAAATTGAAGCTGAAGCAAATTGTTAAACTTTAGTTAAATGTTCTTTTGCAAGATAGATTAGTTCCTACAAGTCTCTTTAAAGTTTTGCAGAAAGATTAAGGATATCACTAAGAGGCTGGAAGTCTACATGGTTAACTCTTAGAAGGTATTGGAGGTGAGAAAGGAGCTACTTTAACTACTTAGAAGCTACTTTTATTTAGATACCAGAATTGCTTGATGGTCAAAGGTAAAGTATACTACTATTAAGTGTGTCTGTCAGTTGCAAGGGATCTCAGAGGACCCTGAATTCAGTGTCTTTTTCCATTCTCTGCTATGTATGGTAAAGGCATGGTTCAGAGTATATAGCTTTGGGGTTAGACTGCCAGTTAGGAACCATTGAGGCCACAGGCCTCAGTCTCATCTCCTGCAAAAAAACTGGGTTAATAGTATCTTCCTCATGTGACTGTTGATAGGATCAAGATAATACATGGAAAGCTCTTGTAATAGTGCTTGATCAATAGTGTTTAATAAATATAAGCTATTATTATTATACAAGAATAATGATGAGCATCTGAACCAGTATATGCCATTGAAAACTATCATTCACAAAATAATCTCTTTCTAATTCATCTCAGAATGATTCCTCTGTTAAATTGCCCACTTCCTAAACTTGAAGGCTGGAGCCCTGAGTCTTTGACCAATGGGTACATAGATTCCTGTCTGAGACTGCCTCCTATGTTTATAAGAGTGGATGGAACACACAATTCTAGTATTGTTTACAATCCTAAGCATACATTATTACCTATAACAGCAATAGTCACTACTATGCACATCACTTACATGGACATGCACAAAGAACTGTATTTCTATACTTAAAAATCCTCTTTAAAAGTAAATAATGTTAGTGTTTCTAAATACCCAATATGAAGTTCATATTGAGTCTTAAGGTTGTTGGTTTTTTTTTAATTTGACAGAGAGAGACACAGCTAGAGAGGAAACACAAGCAGGGGGAGAGAGAGAGGAAGAAGCAGGCTTCCTGCTGAGCAGGGAGCTCAATGCGGGGCTCAGTCCCAGGACTCTGGGATCATGACCTGAGCCGAAGGCAGACACCTGACAACTGAGCCACCCAGGTGCCCTGAGTGTTAAGTTTTAATATGTTTCTGACTAAGTTGAAAGTAGTCTAATGTCCTCAGTTTACTTATTAGTATGCAAATTAAAATTTTAATAAAAAGCCTTATAAAAATAAAGGTAAATTTCACTCCCTACGTTATTTTATGATTGCTTCCTGAATTTGAACTTCAAGGGAGTTGATGACTTTTCTTAAAAATATTCTAAATATTTTGTTAAAAATATTCTAAATAGTCTTTTTTTTTTTTTAAAGATTTTATTTATTTATTTGTCAGAGAGAGAGAGAGGGAGAGAGAGCAAGCACAGGCAGACAGAATGGCAGGCAGAGGCAGAGGGAGAAGCAGGCTCCCTGATGAGCAAGGAGCCCGATGTGGGACTCGATCCCAGGACGCTGGGATCATGACCTGAGCCGAAGGCAGCTGCTTAACCAACTGAGCCACCCAGGCGTCCCTATTCTAAATATTCTAAAGAATATTCTTTCTATCTCCCTTTTTGGGGACTACTAATATATTTATTTTCTTTGATAGTAAAATGCTATTCAGGTACTCCATGAAGAATATATACACTTATTTTCATTATAAACCCATCTTTCAGGCATAGTTGATCTTTTTTTTAAGTGCTTTATCCCAAAAAAAGAATTTTGAGGTAAAAATTACCTGGGTTTCTTCTCATGCTCAGGACTTTAGGGATACACATCACCACCAAGTAACAGAACATATGCCAATTTTCCATTTTGGCTTTGCCTTTCTACATAGTAGGCTTTTTTGGGTAAATCATTAAACCATAAATTCTAGTTCAAACAGTTCACTTGATTTCTAGTTTGAGTGTGAAAGAGGGTGATTTGATGTTTTTAAATGATGGTGTAGTTTCTCCACCAATAAAGGTAACATAGGGTAAAGAATAAGTTACATTTCTGTGAAGGTAGATTTTGACTTGATTTATGTTGGGTTAATTAAATAAGTTTTTTTTTTTTTAAAGATTTTATTTATTTATTTGACAGAGAGAGATCACAAGTAGACAGAGAGGCAGGCAGAGAGAGAGAGAGAGAGAAGCAGGCTCCCTGCCGAGCAGTGAGCCCGATGCGGGACTCGATCCCAGGACCCCGAGATCATGACCTGAGCCGAAGGCAGCGGCTTAACCCACTGAGCCACCCAGGCGCCCAATTAAATAAGTTTTTGTGTATTCCAGTTTTCCAGTAAAACTAGGTCATGTGCATAAACTCAGCTTTACTCTATAGAGGAATGGTTAAAAAATAGTCAAATAATAAGAAATTACAAATATGTCTAAATCTGAACACAAAATATAAGAACCATATGCTATATTCATTTGTCTTCCTTCCATCATGGCTCATGGTACATAAATGTAGCAAAATCAATAAATGTTGAGTTGACGACCTTGCCTCAGTTTGTAGTATTCCTGCCTCAAACCTTCTGACAGTTGGATACCTATGAATAAATTTCTTTATAATGATCTTTAAGAGATAGTCTAAATTCTTTAGTTGTACTGAGTATCATATCAAATGTTATTTTTATTTAAGTAAACCACTGGCTGGAGTTTGGAAATCTTTTTCTACTCAAAGCCTTTGTTGCATTTCTTTTTCTTTCTTTTTTTTTTTTAAGGGTATTTTTTGTAACAGGATTTGACCTGTAACTATTACTGAGCATTTTCTTAGAGGAGTTCAAAGCATTTTACAGGGATCATCTCATTTATCCCTCGAAAGTAAGGCAGAGGCATTATCTCCACTATAAACTGAGAACACTAAAAGGCCAAGATAGGTGGGGTTTTTTGTTGTTGTTTTGCTAAGATCAAAAAGTAATTCTAGGGCAAAGCCAGATTCCGGTCTGACCTTGTTACATGAT
This sequence comes from Enhydra lutris kenyoni, assembly GCF_002288905.1. Lineage (NCBI taxonomy): Eukaryota > Metazoa > Chordata > Mammalia > Carnivora > Mustelidae > Enhydra > Enhydra lutris. Next base: position 53,828,915 of record NW_019154096.1, on the reverse strand, counting down.
GCTTCTACAGCATAATAATGCTGTGTCGTAGCTTTCCTAGGTCTCCCCTTGGCTCTCCTAGGTATCGAATAATTTCCAGAGGTGATTTCTCATTCATTCTTGCTCCCTGAAAATGGGCCTTCAGATATAAATACAAAATAAAACGCTCAATCACGATTTGGGGTACAGGCTACACAGGGTTAGTCATCTTCCTCCCAAATCTTACTGCCTAGTCCAGTGCTATGTATAGAAAAACAGTTGGGGCCATAAATGCAAGTCACATGTACAGTTTTATTTAATTTTTAATTTGTACTTAATTCTTATTATTTTTTAAAGATTTTATTTATTTATCTGACAGACCACAAGAGGGAATACAGGCAGGGGGAGCAGAAGCAGGAGAGGGAGAAGCAGGCTCCCAGTTGAGGGGGGAGCCCAACTCTGGGCTCTATCCTAAGACTCTGGGATCATGACCTGAGCCGAAGGCAGAAGCTTAATGACTGATGTGCCCCCTTATTTTTAAAGATTTTTAAAATTTATTTAGAGAGTGAGAGTGTGGGCAAGAGGGGGGCAGAGGGAAAGAGACTCTCAAGCTGGCTACCCCCTGAGCACAGAGCCTGATGGGGGCTCCATCTCACAACCCTGAGGTAACGACCTGAGCCCAAATCAAGAGTTGATGCTCAACTGACTGAGCCATCCAGGGGCCTCTATAAATTACCTAGTAGTTACATTAAAATATATTTTATTTACCCAGTGCATCAAAAATCTTTATCACTTCAACATGTAATATGAAAGTATTAAGTAACATGCTTTTTCTTATATAAGTCTTCAAAATCTGTTGTATGTTTCCCATAGCACACCTCAGTTTGGACCAGCCACCTTTCAGATACTCAGTAGCTACAAGGGTCTAGTGGGATGTGTTGGGACAGCTTCCGTAGACTTCAGTAGGGTTTTCTTAGCTCTCCCTTCAGATTGGTGCCCTTGTGAATGGAATGCGTGGTGTGGGGGAAGGACTCCTGGGTGACCTTGGAGAGTCCATTTGCACTTGTGTGGTAAATAGTAAGAAGCCCCAGGTTTTGCCATTTCCTGATAACATACATCACTGGGAGTTAGGATTCAGGACCTAGAGGACTGCAGCCTCCCCAGCTGTCTAAAACACCAACTCACGGTCCTGACCGGGTTCCTACCCTGTGGGAGGACCCGGCCTAAGGAAAGTGCCAAGTTCCAGGGCTGCGGTTTCGGGGGGGCCCTGGGAAGTGGCCTGTCGAAAGGAGGCATCACCCACGGTAGAGGAGGGCTCCTAGAGAGGGAAGGCCACACAAGTGGATGCTTCTTGAGGGCAGAGGTACTACTAGGTAGATTCGTAGAAGGCGGAAGCTCTTGGGGCCTTTGGCGCCCCGCAGCCGGCTTCGCATGCCAGACGAATGAATGCATGTGCTTCCATCCGATGCTCCCGGCGGCCCTGCCCATGGGGGAGGGGGTCCACTCCCTGGCCTGGCCCGCACCCCGCAGCGGCTCCACGGCCGCGGGTGTGAGGGGCGGGCCCAGGTCTCGGCCCGCGCCGCCCCATGTGACCCGGTCCGACATGGTGTCGCCTCCTCCCGGGGCGGCAGCGGCGGCGGCGGCTCGCCTCTGCTTCGGGCTGGGCCCGCGGCGGCTCATGGGCAGCCAGGGCCACCCGGGGCCGCCCGGGAACGGCGGGCCGGGCGAGGGCGAGGGCGGGGAGGCGAGGAAATTGCAGGAAGGGAGGGGTGCGAGGGGGAAGCGAAGGAAGGGGAAGGGGAAGGGAAAAGCGGGAGCAGGGCAGGGCGGAAGAGGAAGCGGGGCGGAAGGGAAGCCGGGGCTGCAGAAAGCGAAGGAGGCAGCGGGGCTGGGGGCCGAGGCGGGAGCCAGGGCAGGCCCGGGGGAGGAAGGAGAAGGAGGCGGAAACGTGGAGGAAGGGGCGAGAAGGATCGTGAGGGGAGATGAGGGGAGCGCAGGGGCGGGGAAGGAGGCTAGAGGAAGAGGTGATGGGAAGAAGGAAGAATGGAAAGTCAGGCCTGGGCGGCGGGAGGACGCGAGACCGCGGAGAGCGCAGGGACGAGGGGCTCAGGCTTGGGGCTGCATCGCAGGGGCTGGGGCGGCAGGGGTGGCCGTGGCGGCGGCGGCCGAGGAGGAGTCAGCGGTCAGGGAGCCGGCCGGCCGCCCCGCTGCGGGGCCAGCGCTCTTGCGCCTGCCGGAGGAGCTGCTGCTGCTCATCTGCTCCTACCTGGACATGCGGGCCCTCGGCCGCCTGGCGCAGGTGTGCCGCTGGCTGCGGCGCTTCACCAGCTGCGACCTGCTCTGGCGCCGGATAGCCCGGGCCTCACTCAACTCCGGCTTCACGCGGCTCGGCACCGACCTGTAAGCGCCCGCTCACCCGCCGGCTCCCCGCCCCGGGCCGGCCGGCGTCCCGGGAAAGGGCGGGGCGCCGCGGCCTGGTCGGCCCGGGGTTGTGTCGCACCCCGAAGGCGAGGCCCAAACCCGGCCTCGGCGGGGACCCCTCCCCAAGGGCCCCTCTCCTATCGGAGCCCTCCCCCCTCCGCCCCCAGGAAGCCTCCCTTGAGCATCCCTCAGTCGGTACCCTCCTTGGGCAGCTTCTCACAATTAGCCATCTTAAGCACTGCCTTCAGCTTGTAATTGTGTCTTCCCTCGCATAAGGTAACTGGCCCGGTGTCTCAGCACCCCCAGGAGCCAGGCTGGTCTGAGGCTTCCGACGCCTCTTTGGGTCCAGGTGTAGGACCCAAGGCCACTGTGTGGCCTATCAGAACGTTGTTATGGACATTCATCCGCTCACCCTCTTCGGAAGGTTGTTAGGCTGCAGGACTCAGATAAAACCGAATATGGAGAAAAGGGTTCAGACCTGAAAAGAAGGCCCCTGGTCCAAGTGTCAACTGTAGTTTGACTTGATACAGGCAGAATGACACAAAAAAGGGTGCCTGCTTATGGCAGGGGACTGGTTTAGGTCCAGGTGGTATACAAAGGCATGGTACTGCAGTCTGGCCTGTTTTTGGTAGGATCTGAGACCTGTGAGTGGAAAACGTACTTGAACCATTTGAGCTGTTGAATAGGAAGGGGAAAAAAAAATAGCATTGGGTGAGTAAAAGCTTTTTAGATTGCACCTAAAACTCCATCCAATTTGGGTTTTAAAAAGTAATTCTAAAACAGTATAACAACATTAGTTCTTTAATCCGCAAAGCGCTATAATACCACTACCTTTAGGCAACTATTCATTATTTAAAATTACTTTTCAGTTGCATACTTCTTCCCCCATCTCAGTTGCTGTTTTACTGATCCTGCCAGAATAGGTGCATAATAAATGTTTGTAAACTCTATCATAATGAGATTAAAAACATTCCTCTAATATTAAACTTTAGTGTTGTGTCCAGATTTTTGCTATTATAGACAACAGTGAAATGAATAAAGCATTTTTCATTTGAGAAATGAGCTTTTGAGATACGTCACATACCACACATTTTTAAATTAGTTCCTTAGGATAAATGCTCAAGATGGGCATTATTGGATCAAAGGTTATGGTTTGTAAAATTCTACCAAGTTACGGTGGCACCAGCAAAGAATCATTAAACCAGTTGCATGTGAAAATTTAAAAATCTGCTAAAATGGTCATATGATTGTATCCCAAAGTTTTATTTTTTGCTTTTTTTTTTTTAACTACTGACCCCCATAAATATTTTTCCATGTGTTTGTTTCACCTGTGAGATCATCTGTACATAGTCTTTGCCCATTTATTATTGGGGTCTTGATGTTTTTCTCATAAATTTGGAATCCTCTGGGTCATAGATACTAGGCTCTCATCTGTCATCTTTGATGCAAATATTTTCTCCAGTCCTTTTTACTTTACTATTTTTAGCCTATAGAAGTTTTACACTTAAATATGTCAGAATCTGTCAGTCTTTTGTCATTTTTTTCTTTTTTTACCCCAAAGCTGAGAAATTTACAATTTCTCCACAGACCTGTTGAATCTTCTTTTTGATATTCTGCTGGCTTTCTTATATTTGATTTTTTTAAGAAGTTAACACTTTCATCAATATCAGTTTTATTCTGGTGCAAGGGTGAATTTACCTTCTCTTTTTTCCCCTAAATGGCTACCTAGTTATCACTATACCTTTTGTTAAATAATTCTCTTTCACTTTGTTTTAGAAAGCTTATGTTGTTAGTCATTAAGTTTAGGTGTGTATAGACACACACACACACACACATCTGAACTTCATTTTGTTCTGCAGATATATTTTTCCATTTTCTTACTGTTTTAAATATTGTTGTTTTTTGGTAGAATCTGATATCGGTTAGGGTTAGATTTATCCTTTTTATGTGGTGTGTCAGGTCTCCACTCCCATTCAACTCCCCAGCAAAAAAAATTCTGTGCCTTTTCAAAAGTTTCTGTTGTTTTCACTGTAAAGTTCTTACATATCTATTGTCAAGTTTATTCCTAAGTATTCCTGTATATGTTATGTATTTTGTTTTTATTATGAATGCAGTCTCTTTTTCAGTATGTTTTTCCCCTGGCTGTTACTAATGATGTACAAGGTTACTATAATCTTTTGTAAATTTTGAACCTGATTATTTTACTTAACTTTTATTCTAGTATGATTTTGTCTAGTTATCTAGTCAGGTTTGTTATCTAGTATGATGATAATGATTCTTTGGGATCTTTTGGCATGCAGTCTTGTTACCTTCATTTCTTATAAGAAAAATTCTTTCAAAGGACCGATCAGTTGACCTTTAAGGGAAGTTGGCTAAAGTGACTGAAACCCAAGCCAGCTGAGGCAAAGCTTTCTTTCCTCATAGAGACCGACTGAATGAAAGAATTGATGTTTATTTTTCTTTCCTTTTCAAATGCTCTAAAAGAGAGATAATGGGAATGAGTGTTCATTCTGTGAGCAAAAACAACAAAATGAAAATGAGTTTATAGTATAAAGTGCTTTGAGACTGTCAGGTGATATGGCTTTATTATTTATTAGCCATGTGTGTTTTGATTTCTTGCCCATGTCCTAGGATGGGGTATCTCCGACCTTCTAGGGAAGTTGTTTTACCACAGCACTTGATAAAGAGCAGGGTCACTGCTCATGTTTTCTGAGTTGAGGGAAGAAGTTATGCGTGTTACAGCAGGTGGAGAGAATGTTTACCAGTGTGGTCTGTTTCTGGACAGCTGCAGAGACGTGATAAGCCACCAAGAGAGGTGGTTGTCATCCCCGGAGGGAGCCAGCATGAGACTATGGCTGCTTGGATAGTGGCAGGACAGTAGTTTATGATTTGGGCTAGTTAACTGCAGACTGGACAGTGGGCTGTTTTTATGAGCACAGCACAAAACTTCATTTAATCAGAAGGTACACAGCCTCACTGGACCTGAGTTTTATCATCTATAAAGAATTTTATACTTTTACATTTTACTACCCAGTAAAACGAGGCTTAAATATATGAATGCAGAAGAACCAACACAGTGTCCAGCACATAGTAGGTATTCAATAAATTGTTGTGAAATGGAACTTTTTCATTGCTTGGCTTCTCTAGTCCATATTTAGCAAAAGGGATGGTTTGAATTGGAGGTGCTACTGAAAGACAGGAGGTGGGAGAAAACACACACACACACACACACACAGCTTAGTTTCTCTCTCTCTCTCTCTCTCTCTCTCACACACACACACACACACACACACACACACACACACACACACACACAGCTTAGTTTCTCTCACCTGTCCTGAATGTTTTTGGAAGCATGACAGCAGAACCTGTGGGCCTAGGGTCTGCACTCCCTGCTGTAAGAAGCCTCTTGATTCTCAGAAACACAAACTGCTAAGGTTTACTGACCTTCCGGCCCAGGGCAAGTCCCATTCAGTTTGGCTGTTCCTAACTGATCATAGCTTTGTTGAGTAAGATGAACTGCTTTGGTTCCTTGTGATTTGTTAATGGTCTTATACTTGTGCTTGAAGGCATTTTGGCCACTTTAAAACCACAAACAAATAATTTGCTTCCCTTCAGGCCTCTTGCCCAAACAGTGAACATGGGTAGATATCGTGAGCTTTTAAAAAAAAAAGTGAACACAAAAACAGTTTGAGTCAGTCATCTGGTTTAAAATCAGTTTTCTTTGAAGGTTTTATGAAGCCTGGGGGAATAGAAATATCTTTAATATAAAAATCAAGGAAATGTTTCATATAGTGGTCTTTTAAGTTTTCCCTGAAGAGTAGGGGGGAAGCTAATCTAGTTCGGTCTTCAAGAGCAAATGAGTGAAATTTAACCCTGTCAGTTTATAATGAAGGCTAGATGCAAGAAGTAGACAGTATGACAGGTGGAAGAGCAGAGGTGCTATCTGTAAGTTCTAATACTGAAAATGAACAAGAGCAGAGAATACAGTATAGCTGTTTATATAATCTAAGAGTTTTTTTTTTTTAAAGATACTTTTGCCAGTCTCATGTTAATTTCTCCCAAATTAAGTCCTGTGTGTTTTCAAACTTGAATTTTATTTTAGCTATCCTTTGCGCAATAGCTGGTACGCCCTTGCATTTACTTGTGGTAGATTTGCCTAGAATTAACAATGGGTGTTTAGGAAGTAAGGCTCTGAGGGGTTTGCCCTGGCATGTACATTCATTCCTCAGCCAGGGTCTTGCAGGCTTGGAGCTCTTTGAGGCTGGGGAACAGGGTATCTATTTCAGTGATGATTAACGTCCAAAGTGGTCAGATGGATACAGATAAGCAGAGTGTGTTTGTTTGTTTTAAAATGATTGTACCTAAGAGCATTTTTGGGTCTAGAAAGCATAAAGTTTCCTTTCCTAACTCTGACCTGGAGAAGGCATTGCTGCCTGGTTACATTTAAGGTCTGAGCAGTGATTTTCAGAAAACAAATAGCAACTTAAAATAGCTTAGGCTTTCTCCTTTGCCTTCCTGCCTTACCTAGGAAGGGGAGTCACTTAACTTGTTCTGTAGTTGATTGAATATTTCATAGTTGCATGTATTTCTCTTTAGCCTTTCTGGAAAGACTTTATTTTGAATCGTTTTGTGAGTTAATAAAAGCTGAGTTCAGTCCACAGGCTTAAAATAAATAAAACAATACACCTGTGGAAGCAGGAAATGGTCTAGTGCAGTTAGTACCTCCCAATGCAAACTGGAAGAATGGGAGAAGCCTTTTCTTCCAAGACCGTGTCAGAATATAGCGCTGCTTATATCCTTTCCAGTCTTCTAAAACTTGAGTGGTAGGGGATGAATTTCCTAACATTCAAGGCAGAAACATGGAGGAAACCCAGAGTCTTCACAGTCTGTAAGATGAGCAGCTCCTGTTGGGACGAGATCTCTGAAAATATTTCATTGCCCCATACTTTGAATTTTCTGTGCCTAGCACCTTCCCCTCAGGTAAAGATTGTGAGCTGCTGAAATCAAAATGACAGTGAAGTTACTGAGGAAACATACAGATTTTTAAAAAAATTATTCTTTTTTTTTTTTTTTTAAAGATTTTATTTATTTATTTGACAGACAGAGATCACAAGTAGGCAGAGAGGCAGGCAGAGAGAGAGGAGGAAGCAGGCTCCCCGCATCGGGCTCTCTGCTCAGCGGGGAGCCTGC